>NC_140421.1:80428857-80721357 GCF_965140295.1 Lepidochelys olivacea | reverse complement strand
CTCATCCCAGGCCCCAGCCTAGCAACACCCCCAGCCAGAACCCTTGCACCCCCACACCCCAGTCCTCTGCTCCAGACCTGAGCCCCTCCCACACTCCTGCCACACAGCACCTCCATAGTGGTGCACATAAAATTCATTACACGCATGGATGCAAAAAATTAGAGGAAACATTGCCTTACAATCAGCAACTCAGTCATCTTTCTAAACCCGTGGTTCTCAAGCTATTTACCATTGTGGGCCTCATATGCAACTCTCTCTGTGTTATGTGGGCTGCATCCACACAACATATATACTACCTGTATGGTCCTGAGGATGTCACACGGGCTGCAGCTGCAGCCTGCAAGCGGCCCACTAGGTGCGGGTTGAGAACCACTGAGCTTCTTGATCTATGAATTCATGGTAACTATAGGGAATAAACAGCAGAGCCCTGCTAGACTCTAATTTAAAAGAAACATGTAAAGAGACTTTCCTGAAGGTCCCATCTCACCCCACGAAGGCCCATTCTCACATTCTTCTCCTCTCCTGATGAATGAATCTAAGAAACTCAGACCCATGTTATTCCTCCTCCTGCACAGCAGGAACATCACAAATAAACCATCATCCCAAGGCCAAGGTCAGGACATTGCATTTCAAACCTCATGGAGACCATTATTGCTCCTGAATGTATCCATTTTATTAAACAATATACTATCAAGTAGAAATGAGAGGTTACAGAGCATAAGATAAACTCTATTCTGTGTGGGTGCTTATACCATGCTCATCCCCACAGTACGTGAGCACCCCTACATATCCATGGTGTAATAAGCAGCCTGTTTGTTCTCTTATCCTTTCCTGGGGGAGAAGTGTGTGCAGTGTTCTGACGGGTTGGGCCCCCTTTCCCAGGGTGCCACTGGATGTGTTGGGGTCCCACTGAGTGTGCCTGTCCCCCTAGCCTGCCCCCCCCCACACTCTGTGCTGCTGGGTCAGGCTCTCAAAGCCCTCTTTCCAGCCACACAAGTAGGGACACGCCCAACTATAGAAACACTCAGAGTCTGTGATCAGCTCTCTGTAGGAGAGCTCAGCTCAGGGAATTGCCCAGCACTCTGGTACGGTTGCCAACTCTCCTGTGGGGAATTAACTTAAATGTAGGAGTTCATCAGAGGACATTCAGAGAGTCTTGAAAAATCATAATCAAATCCCATCACAATGTAGGAATCTTATCCCAGCCTCCTGCTCTGCATGACTCTGTTCCAGGAATGGGATTTTATTCTCTGCTTTATATCCATTGCATATCCCCATTACACGGCCACTCCAGCCTGGCCTGACGCTCTGAGGTTCTTGGGAACTGGCAAAGACGTTATTCACTTGGCCCTTCCCTATTCAGGGCACTTCAAGGATTGCTTGCCTGTGTGGATTCTCTGATGTTTAGTAAGGTGAGAGCTACACCGGTATGTTTTCCCACAGGTCAGGCACTTATAGGGCCTCTCTCCCGTGTGTACTCTCTGATGTACAATAAGTGCTGACGGTACCCTGAAACTTGTCCCACACTCAAGGCATTTATAGGGTTTCTCTCCCGTGTGTACTCTCTGATGTACAAGAAGGTCTGAGCTCTCCCCAAAGCTTTTCCCACAATCACAGCATTTGAAGGGCTTCTCTCTTGTGTGTACCCTCCGATGCCTGCTAAAGATTGAACTGTCACTGAAGGATTTTTGGCACTCGGGACATTTATAAGGTTTCTCTCCAGTGTGTTTTCTCTGATGTGTAGTAAGAGCTGAACTGTATCGGAAGCTTTTCCCACAGGTCAGGCATGTATAGGGTTTTTCTCCTGTGTGGATCTTCTGGTGTTCATTGAAATGTGATTTATCACTGAAGCTTTTCCCACAGGTCAGGCATGTATAGGGCTTTTCTCCTGTGTGGATTCTCTGGTGTCTAACAACTTGTGAGAGCTGAACAAAGCTGATCCCACATGTGGGGCACATATAGGGCTTCTCTCCTGTGTGGAGTCTCTGATGGTTAATGAGAGTAGTACTTTGAGAAAAGCTTTTCCCACACTCAGCACATCTATAGCGTTTTTCTCCCATGTGGATTGTCTGTGGAGTAATATGGGCTGAACTCCCAGGGAAGCTGTTCCCACAGTCACCAAACATACTGGGTCTGGCTCCAGGGGGATTCTCTGCTGGGCAGTTTCTTTGATTTTTCCAACCCCTCTGCTCCGGTGAGCTGATTCACGCTGTCTCTGCCCTGGCTCTTTTCCCGGATGCCCGTATGTGGTTCCCCCTACTCCAAGACTCCCAGCTGAGGATTCTCCTCCTTGGTCTCACTCACCGTCCCAGAGACAGAGAGATAATCCAGTTCAGAGTCACGCCCTGTGCTGCAGAAAAAAGGGGACAAACCAAAAGGGGAGTGGTAAAGGGGAAACACACCAAACAACTGCCCCCAAATCCTTCCCCAGAGACAGAAAGGAGGGAACCAATTATGCCACCTAATTCCAATCTGGATAGTTAGGAGAGTTTGTTTCCACATGGGCACACAGGATTGATAAAAACTCAAGAGTGGCATTTGCCATGAGAATGTAAAACACGATTTCGGAGCCACTTTTGCCCATCCCTTACCTCTGCAGGCACATCTCAGTATCTCTCTTTCCCCCTCTCCGTGGAGACTGGGGACCCACAGCTCCTCCCTTCACTCCAGCCAGGAGATCATGTCAGGTCTGGAAATGGGAATTCCTACTTGGGGCTCAAGCAAACAAATGAGCAACATGAAGTTAGGGCCCAACATTCAGTTATCTCAATAAGTGGCCTGAGTTTCAAAAACGTTGGGCCTGCAACACGGGGGTTCAGTTCTGAGTGTCCAGAGCTATTGATACCAGGCCACTTATTCCGCTGCCTGAATATGGATTTGGAAATGTACTTTTAGGGTCCTGTAATTAAAATTCCTGGCCTTGGTCATTTGATTATAGCACAGACTCTGCCCTGCCACTGGGAGTAAATCTGTGAGACATTTTTAGATCTGGTCAGTAACAGAGATTTAATAAACTCAGTAATGCCGCTCAGATGGCTAAAGAAGTGTGGGCAAAATCAGATCCTAAGTTAATAAACAAAACTTACCAAATGGAAAAAGAAATCAGTGTGTGTGAAGAATGGAGAGCTATTGAGCCCTCAGAAAACACACACATCACAGGTCATTTTTAACCGGAGCTGAGAGACAAGCATGTCTGACCTAGGAATTCTCTCTGCATCAAACGTAAAGTTACCAGCCTAAATCCTTCTGCTACCCAATTAGTTCAAAAGTTGATAACACTTTTTAAAAATAATGGTAAAAGGGTCATTTTCCCCTTGCTCAAAATGAGGCTAAGTGGTGCTTTTTAATCTGTTTCCATTACAAATTCACTCTGGACAGAGACTTTCTATCCTAAAGATGAACATAGGGACTGCTGCCAGACTGGCTCAGACCAAAGGTGCATCTAGTGACTTTCAGCAGTTTGTAAGTAACTGAAAAGGTCCCTTTAGAATGAAATTGTGCAGCCAAAGAGCATAATCAAAGATGCCTCTTTGGGGGACCCCCCTGACCCTGTCCCCAGGGCAGCGCGTCCCCCGAGCAGCGCGGGGAACCAGGCGGAGGCACGAACTAGCTTTTTCTCTCCCTGCCCCTCCCCTTCTCCCCAGGACAGTCACTGCCCCGGGGCGGGGGGCTGCAGGGAATGGGGCTGGGCAGGGCTGGGAGCCGGGAACCTCCCTCCCCCCATTGCTCCTGCTGTCCCTGGCTCCCTCCTGCCCCCTCAGGCCGGGAGACTCGGGCCCTGGCCCGGCTCGGGGCGGTCGCTCTCCCGGGGCCGGCTCGGCTCCTGCAGGCGCAGGGGGGCAGAGCCCAGGAGGGTCCGGGGGTGGGGGGCAGCAGCTATGGGACTTGCACCCCCCGGGAGCAGAGCTGGGGCGGGGAGGGGCCTTCGGGGCAGAGTCACTTCCCTGCCCGGCCCCCGCGCTTTCCCCAGGGGCCCCCTCACCTGCAGGCTCGGTCCACGCTCGGCTCACAATGGAGGCGGCGGCGGCGGCAGCGTGTGACCCGGGAAGTCCATCCCCAGCTCTGCGGAGAGACGAGAGGGGAAGCCCGGAAGCTGGAAGCCCGGCCCCGCTCCCTGGGATCGGTTAGTCTGGCTGCGGAGGGGGTGACGGAGGCTCAGTGACAGCTGCTGAAGCCGCTGCCCCCCTGCGCTGCCCTCACTCGCCAGCCCCTCCCGCTTCCTGCAGCAGCCACGGGGCGGGGCGGATGGGGCGGAGAGATGGGCGGGGGCCCAAGCCCTGGTCGGAGGCGGATAAAACCGGGGGGGCAGAGGGGAGGATCTAGGGAACAGCAAAAAGAAGGAGGAGTACTTGTGGCACCTTAGAGACTAACCAATTTATTTGAGCAGAAGCTTTCCTGAGCTACAGCTCACTTCATCGGATGCTTTTTGCGGATACAGACTAACACGGCTGCTACTCTGAAACCTGTCAATATGCAATCCAGGGAACAGGGTGCGCGACTCTTGGAGTAGCCAGAATAAAAGCTGTGTGATGGGGGTACTTCACTCTGAGCAGAGATGAAAGCGGCAAGAGCTGGTGCACCCTACTGGGGCAGCCCGGCTTCCCCAGGGGGCAATTTAAATTGCCTCCAGAGACCTGCTGCTAGATCCCTGGGCTAGTGGCTGCGGGGCTCCGGGGGGCTAGTTAAAGGGCCGGGGCAGTAGAAGCAGGGGAGCTGCAGGCCCTTTAAATAGCCCCCAGAGCCCTGGGGTAGCGGGGGCTCAGGGGGCTATTTAAAGGGCGGGGGCTCCAGCTGCTATCTGAAGGACTAGGGCGGCAGGGGCAGCTGGAGCCCAGCCGCTTCCCCAGGGCTCTGGCGGCTAATTAAAGGACCCGCGGTAGAAGCAGGGGAGCCCCTGGCTGCTGCTGCTGCTGCCACGAGGGGAGGGGGCGGAGAGGGAGGAGGAAGGGTGGGGCACTTACCTTACAGGGTGTGCTGGGGCTGGCTCTGACCCCCTCAGTCCCGCCCCTTCCGGGGGCCAGAGCTGGCCCCAGCATATAGGTAAGTCCATCGACTTACTTTCACCCCTGATTCTGAGTGACACATGCTGGAGACTGCTGGAGTCAGATCCCCTTGAGGGATTTCTAAATATCACAGAGGACAATTTCCTGGCTCAAAAATTGCTGCATCCCACACAAATGCTATATGAGACCTCTTCCTGACGGAGAAAGAATTGATCAGAGAACTAAACATCAGTGGTAGTTTGACTAAAAGTCATTGTGACTTGAGCACATTGTTATATGCAAACACAGAACAGAGTCCAGGTGAGTAATATACATGCATATTTTGTGCTTTAAAGGGCAGTTTCATAAAGCGGAAAATGAATTGAGCTGAATGAGCTCAGAAGAAGAATTTAAATGGAACAAATGTGAATGAGAATTGAGTGATGTTTAAGAACACTTTAGTCAATGCCTAGAAGTTGACAATTGACGAAGGCAGCAAACTGGCAAAAAAACCCACAAACCTGACTTAGAGGGGAACTGAAGGCAGTTCTATAAAATCAACCTATCCACATCAGCTCCGGGCTCCAATCCAGGGCCCTGCAGTGCACAGCCAAGGCCTTCATCTGCTCCAAGCAACATTGACAAGAGGCAGTGGGTTCAAACTGCAGATCTAGAGTCAATCCCAGGAGAAACTTCCTCACTCACAAGCAGTAGGACAATGGAACAGAGGAGGTCACAGAGGCTTCTTCGTGGAGGTTTTCAAAAGGGGGGCTGGGTAGCCATCTGTCTCAGACGCAACAAACCCTGCATTTTGGCTGGGGGTTAGACTAGTGGAGTAGTTCTCAAACCGCGACCCCCTTCTGACAATAAAATTACTGCAGGACCCCAGGCAGGGGAACGGATGTCCGAGCCCCGCTGCCAGGTAATGACACTTTCCTATGGGGAGCAGTTTAATACACTACACCTGAAGGGGGTTGAAGATGGGCAGGGGATGTGAGAGCCAGAGGGCATTGAGGGGGGAACAGGGATGTGGGAGGGGACTGGAGGGGGGTGAACAGGGATGTGGAAGAGGGGAGGAACAGGGTTGCAGCGGGTGGGAGGGGGCCACGGGGATGTGGGGCTGCTGGAGGGAGGCTGGGGAAACACACAGGTACCAGGGGGAGAATTCTGGGGCTCAGGGGAGCAGAGCTGGACTACAGGGAAACTCGGGTGGGGATAAAGGGAAGGAAATGGGGGTGTGGGGGGAGGGGCTGTGGAGAGGCTGGAGGGAGAATATGGACCAAACAGAGACTGGCTCCGGAGGGCAGAGCTGGGAGGGGGATGGGGAGGGATACAGTGGAGCTCCCCCAGCCCATTGGGTAGGAGAGAGGGAGGGGCTGACCCGTCCAGCAGCCAGTGGGGAATCTTTTTCAGGGATATAAAAGGTTAACTGGGAAGCACGGGGTTTACCAGTTTGCTTACTGGTTAACTGGACCTTGCTGGTTAACCCTGCGGGCCAGCCAGCCACCCTGGGTCAGAGGAGCCCCGGCCACAGCGGGCTGGCTAGACCTGAGCCATGGCCGCAGTGGGCTGGGGGGGTGTGGAGCAGCCCCGGCCCCAGTGGGCAGGCAGGATCCTGGACACAGACACACTGGAATGACTCCAGCCCTGTCTGCGGCAGGCAAGCCGGCCTGGAGCAGCCCCTGCCGTGCTTGGCCGGCTGGACCCCAGCCCTGGCTGCCCTGCGCCAGCCCGCTGGAGAGACCTCAGGTAAAGTGGTTAACCGGTTAAATGATATCATTTGAATCGGTTAACTGTTGTAATTGATATTTACATCCCTAGGCCAAACAAGCATGGGGGTGCCATCAGAGTTCCCTCTAAAGGCTCAGAATTTACAAGGCAAATATTCTCCTCTCCCACGCCCATGTGCGCACCCCCTGCTCCTAATTTAGTCTTTGTTTTATTAAGACAATCTCATTATGTGGGCGTCTGACTGGTGAATGATAAATGCTTGGGGCTGACAGGACTGAACCGGGCCCTGCTCCGAGTTCCGTGTCAACCCGAGTCGCTGTTAGCAACAGCAGGCAGGGAGCCCAGCTGGCCTTTTTTTTTTTTTTTTTTTAAGTTTGACTCATGCTCAGGTTCAGTTCCATTGAATATGTTCAGTTTCATTTCTGGTTCAAGCCACCCAAAGAAACAAAAATAGAAGTTCAGTGACAGGTTTAAATCCTATTTCGAGCTCAGTGGAGGTAAATCCAGCTGCAACTTAGAATGGAAACTGTTTTGACTTTTGATTATTTATTTATTTTGTAACTTAAACTTTAGGTGACTTTTCCTAGTGTTTTTGTGTTGTCAAATATACACGATTATTTTTTTCCCTAAACAATCTGTTTGAGAAACCTAAGAAACCATATTTAAACATATGCTTTTGGAACCTCTACAGAGAAAGGATACATTTGAGGCCTGGAAGTTTTCTTTTGACACTCCCTTGTGTTGCTGTTATTGCCAATATGATTTTTGCTAGTTGATTTAGCATGGGCATGACATTTTTCAGATGTTCCCAGTACTGTAGTTTGGTATGTTTTCTTTCTTATGGAGATGTGGCCCATCTGCGAATGAATCAGGCATTGGCCCATTCTTTTTTGGGGCTTTCCATCGTCCAGATATCACTTCTTTTTTAGATATTTCACAAGCGTTCAGAAGAAATTTCCATTCGTCTTTCAATTTCAGATGTGTCTGACATTGATTCTCTGACATCATTATTTCTGACTCAAACATTTCCATCTTCATCCATGTTTTGGTGTCATGAAATTTTGCCTTGACTTTGTCCTCTGCTGACAGTGGGGTTGATGTCTAGGATCAAGATATATATACAAGAAAAACAGATCCCTCTGGGATAGGGGTGGGGGGGTTAGAGGTGGGTATCACCCCCCCAGAGGGGGCTGGGAGGCAGCTTCAGTGGGGAAGGGAATTTGGAGCACGAATCCTGCCTCAACTGGAGCAACTGGAGGGAGGAGCTGCCCCAGGGGGTGGGGATGGTGGGAGGAGGCATGTCAAGGGGAGAAGTTTGGGGAGCCATTACCTTTGTCCTTGGCCTTGAAGAGTTATTATGAACTTCGGGGCCCAGGGAGCACCCTTCTCTCCCCAGGGGGGCATCTCAGAGGTGGCTCATCTACCTCTGGGCCCCACCTCTGCCTCTCATGGTGTGCAGGCAGCTCCCAAGGTTTTCTTCTCCCTCCCTGCTCTTGCGGGCTGGCCCCCTTCTCTTCTCATGCTCTTCTCACTATCCTGGGGCAGGCCTTTCTGGGGCCATAACCAGCTCATTGGCTAGTTTGTTGTCTTCTCTTACAATGAAAGTAAGATCTCTATATGTTTTTTTAAAACATAATGAGCTTTAACAATGCTGAATCTTTATTTTAACTGGTAACAGCCCCTTTCCCCCTTTTTTTGTTCAGTTCCATTCTGGTTCAGTCAGTAAAACAAATGTCTGGTTGAGATTCCGTTCAGGTTCATGTAGAAAATCCTGGTTTGAACTGGGTCTCCAGTTCCACTATGGGTCCAGATGGGCGAATGAAATCAGCATCCACCTGACTGTCCCTGGGGGCTGCGGGGGCAGCACAGGGGGACTCAGTCATTAGCTACCCCCAGCAGAGGACTCTGGTCATTGCTCAGGCCGAGGAGGCCAGTGTCAGTCTCTCTCTGAGCTCAGAGACTGGAGCCCTAGAGCTCACTGGGCTTCCTGGGGCAGATGCTGCTGCCTCTGTTGTAATCTGGAGCCTGGGTGAGCAGTTGCTGAGTGGGATCTGTGCTGGGACAGGTTTCAGAGTAACAGCCGTGTTAGTCTGTATTCGCAAAAAGAAAAGGAGTACTTGTGGCACCTTAGAGACTAACCAATTTATTAGAGCATAAGCTTTCGTGAGCTACAGCTCACTTCATCAGATGCATATCGTGAAAGTCTGCTGCAGTTTCCACGATATGCATCTGATGAAGTGAGCTGTAGCTCACGAAAGCTTATGCTCTAATAAATTGGTTAGTCTCTAAGGTGCCACAAGTACTCCTTTTCTTTTTGTGCTGGGACAGACCATCACTAAACCTCGCTCTGTGCCCAGCCGAGGGGGGATTTTCTCCTGTGTCTGGAACTATCCCTCTGGGGCAGCCCTGGGCTCTGCTGGCATCAGCCCCTGAGCCAGAGACTGCAGGTGATAAGAGAGATCTGGGGTAAGAGTAGGAGCCAGGTTGGAAAGTGACTCTGCAGAAATGGCTCCCGCTTGCCCCATCTCTGCTCCTGAGTGTCTGCGTGTCACAGAGCTGCTGCCCTAACGCACCCAGCTCACACCCCCGTTAGCAGTGGCTGTAGCTATTGGAGAGGAAATGCCCACGGGAATGGCAGGACAGTGACCAGTTCTTCATGCAGGAGGGAGCGTGGAGAGACTGGAAGGGGCAGCTGGAGCAATCAGTGGGGAGAGAGGTTTCGGGCATCCAGCCTTGCCCAACTCCATTCACTGCAGCCCCCTGGGGCAGATTGACTTTCCTGGGGAGAGGCAGGGAGAGCAAAAGACAGGTCCTGGCTCTGCCTGGTGCCCACGCTGCTGGGGGAATGTGCTGCTGGGGGGACAGTGTCAGGGGAATCCCCCAAAGAGGTGCCTTTGATTCTGCTTTTTTCTGGCATTTGGCTCAGAAGCTCTGTTCCTGGGACGGTGTAAATGTGTCTCATGGATTTAGTCCCAGTGGGAGAGGTCGGGACTGTGCTGTAATAATGTCACTGAGGCTTCTCCCAGCATGGCAGAGTCTAGAGTGTCTGCAGGGAAAGAGCCTGGGGGGAATCGGGGTGTGAAAGGTCAGCTCCCAGACTGCTGCGCTGGGCATCACAAAATGGGGAAGAGATGGCCAGCCCTCTGTGGAGATAGAGGTGGTTAGGGACTATTTAGAAAAGCTGGACGTGCACAAGTCCATGGGGCCGGACGAGTTGCATCCGAGAGTGCTGAAGGAATTGGCGGCTGTGATTGCAGAGCCATTGGCCATTATCTTTGAAAACTCGTGGCGAACCGGGGAAGTCCCGGATGACTGGAAAAAGGCTAATGTAGTGCCAATCTTTAAAAAAGGGAAGAAGGAGGATCCTGGGAACTACAGGCCAGTCAGCCTCACCTCAGTCCCTGGAAAAATCATGGAGCAGGTCCTCAAAGAATCAATCCTGAAGCACTTGCATGAGAGGAAAGTGATCAGGAACAGCCAGCATGGATTCACCAAGGGAAGGTCATGCCTGACTAATCTAATCACCTTTTATGATGAGATTACTGGTTCTGTGGATGACGGGAAAGCAGTGGATGTATTGTTTCTTGACTTTAGCAAAGCTTTTGACACCGTCTCCCACAGTATTCTTGTCAGCAAGTTAAGGAAGTATGGGCTGGATGAATGCACTATAAGGTGGGTAGAAAGCTGGCTAGATTGTCGGGCTCAACGGGTAGTGATCAATGGCTCCATGTCTAGTTGGCAGCCGGTATCAAGTGGAGTGCCCCAAGGGTCGGTCCTGGGGCCGGTTTTGTTCAATATCTTCATAAATGATCTGGAGGATGGTGTGGATTGCACTCTCCGCAAATTTGCGGATGATACTAAACTGGGAGGAGTGGTAGATACGCTGGAGGGGAGGGATAGGATACAGAAGGACCTAGACAAATTGGAGGATTGGGCCAAAAGAAATCTGATGAGGTTCAATAAGGATAAGTGCAGGGTCCTGCACTTAGGACGGAAGAACCCAATGCACAGCTACAGACTAGGGACCGAATGGCTAGGCAGCAGTTCTGCGGAAAAGGACCTAGGGGTGACAGTGGACGAGAAGCTGGATATGAGTCAGCAGTGTGCCCTTGTTGCCAAGAAGGCCAATGGCATTTTGGGATGTATAAGTAGGGGCATAGCGAGCAGATCGAGGGACGTGATCATTCCCCTCTATTTGACATTGGTGAGGCCTCATCTGGAGTACTGTGTCCAGTTTTGGGCCCCACACTACAAGAAGGATGTGGATAAATTGGAGAGAGTCCAGCGAAGGGCAACAAAAATGATTAGGGGTCTGGAACACATGACTTATGAGGAGAGGCTGAGGGAGCTGGGATTGTTTAGCCTGCAGAAGAGAAGAATGAGGGGGGATTTGATAGCTGCTTTCAACTACCTGAAAGGGGGTTCCAAAAGAGGATGGCTCTAGACTGTTCTCAATGGTAGCAGATGACAGAGCGAGGAGTAATGGTCTCAAGTTGCAGTGGGGGAGGTTTAGATTGGATATTAGGAAAAACTTTTTCACTAAGAGGGTGGTGAAACACTGGAATGCGTTACCTAGGGAGGTGGTAGAATCTCCTTCCTTAGAGGTTTTTAAGGTCAGGGTTGACAAAGCCGTGGCTGGGATGATTTAACTGGGAATTGGTCCTGCTTCAAGCAGGGGGTTGGACTAGATGACCTTCTGGGGTCCCTTCCAACCCTGATATTCTATGATTCTATGAAATGGACTAATGCTAATTCAGAAATCTCCCAAATTTCCCTTCTCACCCTGACAGGCTGCAGAATAACGACCCCGTTTTGCTCCAAACTCTCCCATCTTCCTAGGGGCCGGGGCAGGGAAATGGCTGTGGTGGATCCAGCTCAGGTAGGGGATTGAGGGGGAGAGGCAGGAAACACTCAGGGTGAGATGGGGGGGACAGGGTGTGATAAACCTGCTGGGACATGCTCAGCCTAGGGCCTGATTTATGAACAGACCCATTGGGAGTGTGAACATTCCCCCATTTCTGAAACAGGAAATAACCCCCTGGACAAGGCTGGGAAAACAGAGCAAAGTGCTGGCGCCTGAACCCCCTAAGCAGAGACTGCAGTGAAATAAAAAAGGGAGATGCTGGGATTCCTGTCCTTATTCCCTGCCCAGAGCCCTGCTTCCCACCTCCACCTGTTCCTATTAGTTGGATGGTAAATGGGAAGACCCCGCACTCCTCCTGCTGGGAGGGACAAGGAGCTCTCCCCTTCTCTCTGTTCCCTGCAGCCTCCTGGCCACTCTGAGCAGGGTGGGGTGGGATTCTGCTCCTCTGGTCTCCCAGACCTTTCCTAGTGTTGTGTTTCTTCCCCCATGAATAGTGGGATTGTGGCAGGGGCAGCAGGCACTGAGTGGGGGGCACCTGTTGTTTCAGATGCCGGTGACCTTTGAGGAGGTGGCTGTGTATTTCACCATGGGGCGGGGGGCTCTGCTGGACCCCTCTCAGAGAGCCCTCTACAGGGATGTCATGCAGGAGAAATATGAGACTGTCCCCTCAGCTATGTGAAGCCATGGGGCCTGCATTTCTGCAGCTGGTCAGGTTCTTCCCTGGTCAGTTAGATGTCAAGGAAATGGTTCACACAGTCCACCCTGCCAGCGTGAGAGAGGCATTCACCTCCAAATGCCCTCCAATGCAATAGGAGAGTCATGAACGTAATGGACATGCTAATTCATCCCCATCCCTCCAGTTATCACGGGGGCAGGAGCAGTGTATTATCCTCTCTACATTAATTCTCACTCAAACGCAGGATCTCTGTGCACATCCCTTCATGGGACTAGCTCCATGTGTGGGGAGGGCTCTGGGGCTTCAGACATAAGCAGGGGTTGAACACCAGAGCTGTGTGTGCCTCAGCAAATCCCCCAGAGCCCACAGACCCTGAAAATTCCTAGTGAGGGTATGATAACTCCCCCTCCTCCAGACATCAGCCTCTCCCAAGGGGGCTCAGTGACCATGTTCCCATCTGTTCACATCCCACAACCCCCCAGGAAATCATAGGGTCAGTTTTAACTCAATTTGTGACAAATACTGCCTGAATCCTCAGTGCACTCTGCTCATGTTTGATTTCACTCTCTGAGCAGGAGTCCCCATTCCCAACCTGCCCTGATTGACCAGCTGGAAGCAGGGGAAGAGCCGTGAGTCCCAGATCTCCAGGCCTCTGAGGAAAGCAACATCCCAAGAGGTACCTGCACAGGTGAGGAATCAGTGTCAGTGACACTGATTCCATCTGGCAAATGAAGGAAAAATCTGAAAATCCCCAAAATGTGGTGTGAGCCCGCCTCAGTTCTGTGTCATTTCACCCAGGTCAGGCTGTGGTCAGCAGGTATCGTATCATCATGGCAGATATCACTCGTGGCTTCCCACCCAGCCTGTTCACTGTCTGGAGTTTTCTCCCTGACTTCACTTCCCTGGGAGTGTTTGGATGGGGTGTGGAGACAGAATCCAATTTCTCAGTCTTCCCCACAGTTACTGTGTTGTGTTTTCCCTCTTTGCTACTCCCCTTTGTGCCCTTTCTATCAGCCCAGGAACTGACTGCTGCCTGGATTCTCTCTCTCTCCCGCAGCAGGTGACATGAGAATGAGGACAGGAATCCACAGCAGAAAGGTCCTGACCAAGTGGAACTGCAGGGGATGGTGAAAAGCTGGAAAGTATTTTTTCCCAGTGCTTGGAACAGAGAAAAGCCTGGCGTAATCAGCACAGGTCAGAGAGAAAGCTGGGAAACAGCCCATGGAAGAAAGTGTATGAATCCACTGAATGTGGGACAGGAGGACACTGAATGTGTCCCCAGGAAACCACAGCCCAGCAGACAATTCACAAAGAAAAGAAACCCTATAAATGCTTGGACTGTGGGAAAAGCTTTGTTCAGCAGTCTGGCTTTATAAAGCATGGGAGAATCCACACAGGAGAGAGGCCATATAAGTGCTTTTATTGTGGGAAAAGTTTCAGTGCACCATCAGCCCGTTACATTAGAAAACACATATGGGGTAGAAACCCTTTAAATGCTTGGACTGTGGGAACAGTTTCAGTCAGTGCTCAAGCGTTATTAAGCATGGGAGAACCCACACAGGGAAGAGCCCCTCAGATGTTCCTAGCATGGGAAATGCTGCAGTTGGAGCTAACACCACATTGGCCATCAGAGAGTCCTCCACATAGGAGAGAAATTCTCTCAGTGCCCTGACTAGGGCTGGCCATAGTAAAAAAACCCCTCCATTTCCTGGGGAGAGGCAGGGAGAGCAAAAGCCAGGTCTTGGCTCTGCCTGGTGCCCACGCTGCTGGGGGAATGTGCTGCTGGGGGGACAGTGTCAGGGGAATTTGCTGAAACAGACTAACACAGCTAACCCTTGCATAATGACAGGTTTCAGAGTAACAGCCGTGTTAGTCTGTATTCGCAAAAAGAAAAGGAATACTTGTGGCACTTAGAGACTAACCAATTTATTTGAGCATGAGCTTTTGTGAGCTACGGCTCACTTCATCGGATGCATACCATGGAAACTGCAGAAGACATTATATACACACAGAGACCATGAAACAATACCTCCTCCCACCCCACTGTCCTGCTGGTAATAGCTTATCTAAAGTGATCATCAAGTTGGGCCATTTCCAGCACAAATCCAGGTTTTCTCACCCTTCCCCCCCCCCCCCCCCCACACACACAAACTCACTCTCCTGCTGGTAATAGCCCATCCAAAGTGACCACTCTCTTCACAATGTGCCTCTGGTGCTGCGCTCGCAGGCTCAGCCCGTGCCAGGGCCCATGCGGCACCAGGAGGCTCTCAAGCTGCTTTGTGAAGAGGATCAAACCCCCATCAGTGTGGTGTGTGACAGATCCCGGGCGCACCGAGCTCGCACTGTGGTTGCCATAGAGGAAGCTGCCCAGGAGTACAAGGTAGGGAATTGCTGTCCAATCTAATGGGTAATAACTTTGGATTTTAATTACAGGTTAATGTTGGCAGAAATT
Source organism: Lepidochelys olivacea (assembly GCF_965140295.1). NCBI lineage: Eukaryota > Metazoa > Chordata > Testudines > Cheloniidae > Lepidochelys > Lepidochelys olivacea. Next base: position 80,706,652 of record NC_140421.1, on the reverse strand, counting down.
GCCTGACACACGTGTAATTTGTCACTCAGCTGTGTGTAGCCTTCGTTGTTATATCAGAAGCTGTACAAATTAATGATACTCCAGCCTGGTCAGAAAGGCAACAGAAGCAGATTTTAAATTCGGCTGATGTGGGAAAGTTTTCTCTGAGCAGCTGAATCCTTTTCGAAGCCAGCTCCCACCAGTGAAATATGGGAACTCTCTCAGACCAGAAGCTGTGAAATGAGGAGTGAGGTTTGATTCACAAGAGCTGCAGGCCAATCTATGTGAGAATGCTGCCCTCAGGCTGGAGAAGGGGTGGGGTGGGTGTTACAAACTGTGGCTGTTATTATTGATTCATCACAGATTTTATTATTGTGATTTGCTTCCCAGCAGCCTCTACGATCTACCCCAGATGAGATCTAACCTCGACTGTGGGGGGCCCGGCACAAAACCCAGTGACGGACAATCCCTGGCCAGAGCCATTTACAGTCTGACAGGACAAAACAGACAAAGGGTGGAAGGGGAAACAGAGGCACAGTGAGGGGAAGTATCAGAGGGGTAGCCGTGTTAGTCTGGATCTGTAAAAGCAGCAAAGAGTCCTGTGGCACCTTATAGACTAACAGACGTATTGGAGCATAAGCTTTCGTGGGTGAATACCCACTTTGTCGGATACATGAGGGGAAGTGACTTGTCCAAGGTCCCTCAGCATGTCAGTGGCAGAGCTGGGTATAAAACCCTGGTTTTCCGAGGTTCAGGCTAGTGCCCTAACCACTAGGCTATCTAGTAGGACCTACAGTCATCTCAAATCTTGTGTTCTGGGTGGAAAACCAACCCCTACAAACACACGGTCAACCCTCAAAATCAAACCACCAAATCATTTCTGTTTGTCAGGAAAAGATCCAGGCCCGTTTGAAGTCTCTGAGGGAAGAGAGAGAAAAGCTCCTGCAATTGAAAGTAAATGGAGAGAAAAGAAGCCAGGAGTATCTAGTAGGTGCCCATTGTTTTTCACCTGCTGGGACATGGAGAGGGGAGGTTTGTTGGTAGATTTCTGTGTGGTGTGGGGAATGTGGGCTTGTGTATGTTTCTCTATGATCATGGGATACTCTCTGTGTGTGTACACACATGTGCATCACATATGTTCTCTCCTTGGAGGAGGACAACAGCATCTTCTGCAGCATCTAAAATGCATTTTAATTAACAAGTTAATTACTGTCCCCTGTGGCTTTCACAAAACTTCTTCCAAACTGCACTGACTATATCCCAGCAGTGCTGTGTGCCGGCGTCTGCCGTCATTTCTTGTATTTTTCTAATCATTTAATCATTTCTTTATTTTTTCTCCCCGATAATTCTATCAGTGTAGAGCTGAGTTCTGTTACCTGTTGCTCTGGATCTGGCATCTCAGGGTACGCCCACACAGCCAGCAGCAGTGAGCCTCCAGGTCCTGCTCAGCAGAGCTGGACTCATGAGACTCGCAGTAAAGCACTAAAAATAACTCTGTAGACAGCACTTTTAAACTGCAGCTCGGGTGGGAGCTCAGGCTCTGAAGTCCACCCCCTTCCCTCCCTAGGCTTCAGAGCCCAAGCTCCAGCCCCAGGCCCAATGTCTACACAGCTGTTGTTAGTGCGGTAGCGCGAGCCCCAAGAGCCTGAGTCTGTTGCCCTGGTCTCTGAGGCTCACTGCTGTGGGCTGTGTAGACGGACCCTCAGAGGCCACTGGGAACACAGTGTCGGAGCCATGTCTGACATGGAGACATCCCTTTAAGGGATATTGGGGCCAAATGGGAAGCTGTAGGAAAATCCTCTCCCTTGGAATCCCAAGGGATACTCATGTGTCAGGATGTGAAGAATCGCAGATTTCAAACCCCAAACCACAGGTCCCAGACTGTCACTGCATCCTATCGGCTCTCCGGAGCCAGCAGGGGAGGGGCTAGTGGAACTCTGGCCCACCAGAGGATCCACCTGCGAAGCTCCTGATTGGAGCACGCATTCGAATACATGACTTACGCCAGCAGGCATCACAGGAACTTGCCCACGCTACTGAGTGCACTCCAGATCGGCTGCTAGCCTGGACCCAGACAGTGGCTTGACCCTGGCATAGTTCCTGGCTCAGTTTGACCTGCAGTACCTCCGGCCCTGGACTTTCCTGCTTTCCAGTTACTTACTGTAAATAAAGCATTACAAACCATTCTTCCTGTTCATTCCACTTTCATGTCCCAGCTGCAGTTGTTGGGATTTGCTTCCTGACCTGGTTGTATCTCCCCAGCACCCACAAGGAATACTGGGAGAGTTTGGGTTTTACTGTGGTATGTTATTGTCCAGCCCGTGCTCTGTCTCTTGCCCAGGAATTGCTTAGCTGTGCTCTGTGGAGAGGTGCAATCCAGGGAGGGACTTAAGCACGGCAATGCTGAGCATCACAGGGTCTAGTTTTTAGGCAGTTAGAAAATCACAGGAACAACACTGTGATCCACAAAGCAGAGTTAGGGGCCTAAACTCCCTGTACAATGCATGGGCATTGAAGGTACCTCGCAATGTGATTCACAAAAGCCAATTCAGTAGGCAGGGAGCCATCTAAGCCAGTCAAGGGAGAGGCTGACAAAGGGAGAAGGGTGTCCTAAGCCTTTCCCACCTCTCACACATAGATGGCTAAATCTGGGCTGCAAAGGGGCATGAATCTCTACTTAGCAATTCAGTACTAACACTCAGGTGACCCAAACTGGTATCCAGCCATGCATTTGTCAATGAGGCCTAGGGGTCTGGGCCTCAGCACACCCCATTTCCGCCCCGCCCCCCGTGCTTCCCCTGCTGCCGAACAGCTGTTTGCAGTGCTCTGGGAGGAAGAGGGAGGAGCGGGGCCGCAGCGCACTCGGGGGAGGAGGCAGAGAAGAGGTGGGGGTGGGGCCTTGGGGAAGGGGGTGGAATTGGGCTGGGGCGGAGCAAAGGCAAGGCCTCTGCACTCCCCCTACACATACCCCCTCCAGCCCCCTGCCGTGAGCCGCTCAGGCAGGGAGCACCCCCACGACCCCAGTCCACACCCCCAGCCCCCTGCCCTGACTCCTGCACCTCGCACCCTGAGCACCAAACGGGAGTTCCTGCACCACCCCCACCCCCACACATTCCCACCTGCACCCCTTGCACCAAATGGGAGCTGCCCCAGGTAAGCGCTCCACACCCCAACCTCCTGTCCCAACCCTGAGCCCCCTCCTACATCCTAATTCCTGGCCAGACCCTGCACCCCAAACCCCAGCCTGCTCCTGCACCCTAACTCCCTCCCAAACTCTGCACCCCCTGCCCTCCCTGACTTCTGCAAGCCCCCACACCCCCAGCCATGACTCCTGTACCCCCTCACACCCCCCAGCCCCCTGTCCTTCCTGAATCCTGCACCCGCTCACATCCCCACTTGCACCCCTCACATCAAATGGAAGCTGTCCCAGGTAAGCACTCCACACCCCAGCCTCCTGCCCCAACCCCCAGCCTGCTCCTGCACCCTAACTCCCTCCCAGACCCTGCACCCCAATGTTTTTTTACATTTCTTTTAAACACTCTTATCCAAAGCGCTTTACAATAGTTAACTAACGGTACAAACAATATTTGGAAAGATCATTACGTGGTCCACCGAGACCCCCAGCGATTTTCAAGTGGTCTATGGAAAAATAAGTTTGACGACAAGAACAATCAAGGTCCCTCACTTTATTTTCAGTTACTGGCTATTACTGATAGGAGGAGGAGGAAGGAAAGAAAGAAAGAATGAAAAACGGGGGCTGGGGGGGAGATAAGAGAGCGAATGTCCAGCTCTGAGACTGGCAGCTGCCCCGGGAGCAGAGCTGGGGCGGGGAGGGGCTGCTGGTGCAGTCACTTTCCTGTGCGGCCCCAGCCCTTTCCCCCGGGGCTCTCCCCTCACCTGCTGGTTCCGGCTCCAGGCATTCAAAAACGATGTTGGAAAGTCGAAACAGGGTGTCAGTTTTATAAATGGCGTAAGTGCCGTTTGTCATAACTCGAACGTCGTAAATTCAAGGCCTGCCTGTATAACAGAATAGGAAAGGACACGAGATGTTTTCCATTCTGGAGAAGAGACTCTGTCAGCAGAAGTGTCTCATGAAAAGAGCATCCCAGCTTTTGAAACTGGAGCCAGATCCTGCAAAGACTTTAGTGTGACTATGACTTTACACACTTTGTGCCACTAAAGGGATGTTAAGAGTTTGCAGGGTCAGGGCTCTTAACTGTAAACCCCTTGGGTCTATTCACTCAGCATCTCTACAGAGCTCAGCACAATGAGGCCCTCATCCTCCTTACACTGAAATACAAATAATAAAATCATTTTATAAGTGTGGAAATTCGAGCTGGGAGAGGGTCGGCTCAATGGGCCAGATTCACTCTGAACTGGCAAAGGGACAGAGGGGGCAGTTTGTGACTCCCCTATTCAGTAGCTGCAGAGGCCTGTGCAGACCTTGGCACAGGCTGGGGAAGTCCTGAGATCCAGCCAGACTAGCACCCATTTCTCTGACCCCTAGGGGCTTTGCAAGTTCTGTAACTGGGAGAGAAAATCAGGGACCCAAAATTAGGCCATTTTGCTAAATTTGGGCCTTGATGTCGTGGCCTCTGGTAAGTCATGAATTAATGTGAGACATCCCGACACCTGGGCCCCTGTTACACCTGCTCAATATCCCTACTTTCCACCTTTCATTCAATAGAGATGTCACATAACGATGAACCAACTGGACAGAGCCCACCTCTTCCCACAGTCTCAGAGGCTCATCCCAATTTCCCCTTGTAGAGCCCTTCTCAGTACCCTTGAACTTCCTCAGATTCTCCATTAGAGGAACAGTTTGCTGGGAGAAATCTCCATTGGCTGCTGGAACTTCCCCTTCTCACACCTGAAGAGAAAATTTCACATTCTTATTTTTCATTTAGTGACACAGCATAATCTGTTGTTTGTGAAAGTTGCTGCTCTAATGGGCCTGGAGTTAGAATCCCTCTGCTTCTTCCAGCCTCAGAGCAGGTGGAAAGTCCCATTGATATTCTACAACTATGGCCTGGAGAGACCAGCTCCAGGGATAAAAGGGGAAATGAGTCACCATGGCCAATTCACTCCTTGGCCTCTATGCTCTGAGGGATATAAAGTTCTCATGTGGAATGCTGTAGAAATCTATCCACTAGGAACTATGCTGATACATCAACTCCCCCCTCCCCAGCTCATTCCACACAGGTCTCCAAACAACCCTCAGGTGGGAAAGACTCTTGATCACTGTTGCCCCAGGCTGAATGGTAACCAGTGCCCCAGCAGTGACAGGCCCATATTCCATCCCCACAATCCTGAAGCAGTCAGTCCCCCAGGGATGTGACATCTCTAGAATATCATTTAGGTTAATCTTTCCCGTTCAATAGGTAATTCCAGAGTCTTCTGTACCAGGGCGAGAACCTTAGGATAAAGTTGATCAGAGAGATTTATATCCAAAATGTGACCCTGCCCCACACATTTCGCTGAAGAGCCCTGGGGAGATGTGGTGCTAACATCATCTCCAAGCCAGCATTGTGATGTGTGAGGGGGAGTGAGAGAGAGACACGTACCTGCTCAAGGTGCTTCTGAGATCCTAGAGGAGAGAGAGAAAATAATCTCAGTCCTATCTGACACACACACGAGATCCTAGGGAAGGGATTTTGCAAATATGGGGAAAAGAGCCCCTGACCTGGCTCCAGGCCCATGGATTCCCTGAGCTAATGGGGCTTTCCCTGCTCTAATATCAATGTGTCTGTAACTCTTCAAAGAACAATAGTCATTCACATCTCAGGAATGCACACACCAAGTTACACTGAGTTCTCTGACTGCTGGACTCCAGGTATTTATGATTCAGGAGCCCTCCCTTTGCTGTGTGAGGATCTGGGATGTTTCTAACTCAGTCTCACCTGCAGGAATTCGCTCGCTGGCTCCTGACCATTCCCCTCCATCTCACTGATCAGGTTGCTGAGACAGGAAATCTCCTCAGAGAGTTTACTGGCATTGTCATTCTGTATCTTCAGAATCTCCTTTTCCAGCTTCTCCAGCCGGGCCAGCAGGAGTCGCTCTTGTTCCTCCAGGAACTGCAGCAGTTGCTGAAATTCAGACAAAATCTTCTGCCTCTCGGCCTGTGTCTGGATCTATAAGACATAAAGAAAGGGCTGGTCAGGAACATGGATGGCGCCAGAGAGCCTTTAATAGAGTCTTACAAGAGAGAATTCCTTTACAATCTCTAAGACATCTGTGTAGGGACCAGGGCACAAGCAGTCAGGTCTAGTGGTCAAAACTGGAATTGGAAGCCAGGAACTAAAACCTGGAGTCAGAGTCAGGATCTCACCAAGGGTTGGGGTCAGGGTCGAGATCAGGAGTCATGCCAAAGGCTGAGCCAGAATCAGTGTCAGGAGTCACACGAGGGTAAGGAGTCAGACAGCCATGCGACGGGTCAGGCCGGAGTCAGACAGCAGTACTGCAGGTCAAACTGAGCCAGGAACAAGCCACTGTCTGGGTCCAGGCTAGCAGCCGATCTGAAGTGCACTCAGTAGCGTGGGCAAGTTCCTGTGATGCCTGCTGGCGTAAGTCATGTATTCGAATGCGTGCTCCAATCAGGAGCTTCGCAGGTGGATCCTCTGGTGGGCCAGAGTTCCACTAGCCCCTCCCCTGCTGGCTCCGGAGAGCCGATAGGATGCAGTGACAGTCTGGGACCTGTGGTTTGGGGTTTGAAATCTGCAATGGGGCAGGTTCACAGCAGGATCCTGTGTCAGGGTGTGGAGCCTGGGCCCTGGGTGGCCTCAGTCCAGCCCTGTGTGCAACGCATATTGTAATAACAAAAAGAAAAGGAGTACTTGTGGCACCTTAGAGACTAACCAATTTATTTGAGCATAAGCGTTGCATCCGATGAAGTGAGCTGTAGCTCACGAAAGCTCATGCTCAAATAAATTGGTTAGTCTCTAAGGTGCCACAAGTACTCCTTTTCTTTTTGCGAAAACAGACTAACACGGCTGTTACTCTGAAACCTGTAATAACAAAACCAGGAGAATGCCCCGGGTAGAGGTAGCAGGGTCAGCGCTGCAGGGCCTCAGGCATCGTCTGGCTGAGATGCTGATCCTGGGGGAGACTCGTTCCCACAAGGCTGCTGCTTTCAGAGCCCTGCAGAATGCAGCAGTTTAGCTGAAATGTTAAGGCACTGAGTCCAGCCCTGGCCCTGCAGCCCCTAGCGCTCCCCTGGTGGGGGAGGCATCAGGATAGGGCAGATCTGTGTGTTTATGGAGCTACACCAAGAAGCCACTGAGGGGCCCAAACTCTGGCCCCTTCTCTATTCCCCATCCCCCACTTCTGCACCTCATGGATGCCCATCACTGTAGGGTGTCACTCATCCCAGGGCCAGAGTTCCCTGAGCCTGCTCAGATCCGGTGCCCCCTGCACTGGGTGAAAGTTAGCAATGTCCAAAACAGAGAGTCCTGAGGCTGAGTGGAGAGAGATTTACACTGATGGGGAGTCGCAGGGCAGTTACCCAGCTCCTAGGAAAACGGTAAAAGGCAGCTGAAGTAGGCTGATTGGAAAGGCAGCCACAGCTGTGGCCACACCGGATCAGGCCACAGCTGGCCCCGATATAAGGGCTAAGTGAGGAGCTGGGTCAGACTCACTCTAGCCCTGGAGTGAGAAGGGCCTAGCTGCCTGGGAGTACAGGGCAAAGGCACCAACTTCTAATGGCGCTGGTGGGTGCTGGACCCCCACTCTGCCCCTGGCCCTACCCTGACTCCACCCCTGCCCTGCCCCCTTTCCAACCCCTTCCCCAAAGTCCCCACCCCAACTCCTCCCCCTCCCTGCCCCTATTCGACTCCTTCCCCAAATCCCCGCCCTGGCCCTGCCTCCTCCCCACTTCGTCCCGGAGCTTGCTACAGCTATTTGGTGGCGGCAAGCACTGGGAAGTAGGTGGAGGAGCACAGACATGGCACTCAGGGGGAGGGATAGCTCAGTGGTTTGAGCATTGGCCTGCTAAACCCAGGGTTGTGAGTTCAATCCTTGAGGGGGCCATTTAGGGATCTGGGGCAAAAAACAGGGGGGTTGGACTAGATGACCTCCTGAGGTTCCTTCCAACCCTATGATCCTATGGAGGGAAGCTTGGCTGCCAGTAGGTGCAGAGCACCCATTAATTTTTCTCCAGCCCCGGAGCACCCATGGAGTTGGCGGCTATGATACAGGGTACATCGAGCAGAACTGTGCTGTGCTGGGGAAGGGCAGGCGAGTCCCGGCTAAAGGCCAGGGGAGGTATTGGGGCTGCAGGGAAAGGCAGCAGGTCCAACCCCCTTGCCAATGATGAGTGGCCATTACAGACTGCAGTTTGCTCCAGTGAGAGGGGGCTAGATGAAGACTGGCAGTAGCCACTGAGGCAAGGTGGGTTTAGGGGATTGGGGTTCCCCTGGGAAGGGATACCCTGAGTGAGGGGGCACAGCTCCACTCCTGGGGTGATGCTGTGGGTAAAAGGGCTGATGTCATCCGTGGATGTATAGACAGGGGAGAAGTGAGCAGGAGCAAGGTGGTGATTTCACCTCTGAATATGGTGTTGGTGAGACCAGTACTGGAATACTGCATGTGGCTCTGGTGTCCACATTTTAAAAAGGATGTTGAAAAACTTGGAGACGATGCAGAAAAGAGCCATAGAAATGATTCAAGGGCTTGAGGAAAAAGCTGATCGTGAAAGACTTAATGAGCTTAACATGGTAAATTTACCAAAAAGAAAATCGAGAGGTGACTTGATCATGGTTGTGATGCGTTTGGTCACAGAAACCCCTTGAGACTGTAACTTAATGCGCTGGAACACCACTGAGAATAACCCCCCTGCCAGAATGGGCACCCCTCAGCTCCGTCTTGCAGAGCTAGACACTCCAGTTTAGCTCCAACACAGACACAGAGACACACTCAGCCCTGGGGCTTCTCAGTTAATAGGGACTTGTCCAGTGCTTAGCACACAGCCTTTCTGGGAGTCTGAACCCCAGATAAATCCATCTTGCTCTGCATAAAGCTTATGCAGGGTAAGTTTATAAATGTCCACCCTCTTTAACACTGAAAGAGAAATATGCACAGCTTCTTCCCACCCCCCCGGTAACAATTCCTTACACTTGGGTTTATTAATAAATAAAAGTAATTTTATTAAGAATAAAAGGTAGGATTTAAGTAAATATAAGAAGATTACAGACCGAACAAAGTGAGTTACTAAGTAAAATAAAACTAACACGGAAGGCTCAGCTTAATATACTAAGAAAGTGGTTACAAATAATAGCTTCTCACCCTAGATGTTATTTCAGGAAAAGTCCTTCTCAGGCCAAAGATGTATTTTGTGGCCTGGGTCCAGCCAATCTCTCCCACCCCTGTGGTTACAGTCCATTTGTTTCCAGGTGCTTTCAGGTATCTCTTTGGGGTGGGGAGGCCATCTCTTAAGCCAGCTGAAGACAATCATTGTTTACTTCCTCCGCCTTATGTAGGATTTCCCCAAGGCGGGAAACCTTTGTTTGGTTTGACCCCCTAGCCATTCCCATCTGGAAAAATACCAGATTTAAGATGGATTCCAGTATCAGGTGACATGGTCACATGTCTCTGTAAGACCCTAGCCACCAATCTTCCTGGGCTGGCCCCCAAGCACACAGGAAGGCTTGTAGGTAAACGAGGCCATTCACAACTCATTGTTTCTGAAGCACCCTTAATGGCTGCCACTTAATATCCCTACATCAGTAATACAAGTTTATATGCAAAAAGAAAAGGAGTACTTGTGGCACCTTAGAGACTAACCAATTTATTTGACAGGTTTCAGAGTAACAGCCGTGTTAGTCTGTATTCGCAAAAAGAAAAGGAGTACTTGTGGCACCTTAGAGACTAACCAATTTATTTGAGCATGAGCTTTCGTGAGCTACAGCGCACTTCATCGGATGCATGCCGTGGAAACTGCAGCAGACTTTATATGCACAGAGAATATGAAAAAATACCTCCTCCCACCCCACTGTCCTGCTGGTAATAGGGAGGAGGTATTTTTTCATATTCTCTGTGTATATAAAGTCTGCTGCAGTTTCCATGGCATGCATCCGATGAAGTGAGCTGTAGCTCACGAAAGCTCATTCTCAAATAAATTGGTTAGTCTCTAAGGTGCCACAAGTACTCCTTTTCTTTTTGCGAATACAGACTAACATGGCTGTTACTCTGAAACAAGTTTATACCTTATTTTCCTAAATCCAGACACAGAAATAATACATGCAAACAAATAGGTAGGAGCTCTCTGCTGACATCTGCTGGTGAGCTGGGGAAATGACTAATTACACCTGCATCCAACCGTCTTCTCACTATCTCACTGAAAGGTGTCATGAGTGGTCTCTGCCGAAGCTAATGTCTAACTGATTGTCACAGTTATTAACATGTAACATATAGGGTATAGTGTCCAAAACTGTTGGAGGTGAAAGATCTCATCTGGGGGTGGGGGTGAGAGACCCAGGACTGACTCAAGCAACATTGAGAACAATGGACATCCGGAACCCAGCCCAAGCCCTGTGTTTACTGTCTGGACCAGAAGCAGGCTTGAGCATTTACTAAGACAAAAGAACCCCAAGAAAAGTCTCTGAATAGGGGCCCCTGGGGGAAGAGACAATAGACTGTAATTGTATAGGCAGTCTTCGGACTTATGACACAATTGGTTCCTAAATCACATCTTAAGTTGAAATGTCGTAACTTGGAATCAATTTTCCCATTGGAACAATGTTAAAAATGGGGGATTGATTTCTAAACCGAGGCCCAATATACTATTTTCACCCATATTTTTATACTCAATCAATTACAGATGAGTAATATAGCTCCATTAATGTATTCATATTGAAAAGAGCAATCATGTTGACATAAAAGAATCAGACACTAAGAATACATAAAAATATAGTACCTGTACAGTACTGTACACTGTACATTACCCCTACCCACAAATGATCTAAAAAGCATAGACAAATTTTAAAGCCTTAAAATTTTTTTAACATAACTTGTCTTCATCATTCCTGGGCATTGCTGATCTAAGAAACCTACTGAAGGGATGAAAAAGGAGATGGGACACGTTCTTCTGAGCTCACAGGTGGGTCTAATTGGATGGGGCTTTCAGGAGTTTTTCAGGTGATTTGGAAGAACATAAGGAAGTACCCAAGGAAGTTTGGGCAGATGTTTTCTTCTTTTCCTTGTAAATTTCTCTGTAGCAGCGGTACGTGTTGTATATGTCCCTATTCACAGGTGCACTGCGTTCAATGTTAGGGTCATGCTCCTCAAACAGGGACATGGCAGCTTCCAAATGTTGAAATGCCTCAGCCAACACTTTTATTGTCAAGACTTTACGAGGAGGAGTCTCTTGAACAGTGGGTTCATCTTCTTGTTCCTCTGCCACTTTTTGCTGTTCCCATTCAATGAGGTCCTCATTAGTTAATTCTTCAGAATGTGATGCCAGCAACTCCTCAACATCCTTTGGTGCAATGTCTAAGTGCAGGTCTTTGCCCATTTCAACAACATTTTTGGTCACCTTTTTAACAGTGCCAGTAAAGCCTTTGAAGTCAGACACAAAATCAGGACACAATTTTTTCCAAACACCATTCAAATCGGGTTGTTTGATTTCATTCCATGCCTCATCAATGTTCTTAACTGCATGGCAAATGTTGAAGCTCTTCCAGAATTCCTTCAGAGTTGGTCCACCTTGCTTCTCAGTTTCCCAGATGGCCTGAGCAAATGTGCTCCTGAGATAGTAGGCCTTGAAGGATGCAATTACCCCCTGTTCCATGGGTTGCAACAAGGAAGTGGTGTTTGGGGGCAGAAACACCACTTGGATGTCAGGATGCATGTCACCAAGGCTGGTTGGATGACCAGGAGCATTGTTGAGGATTAACAATGCTTTAAATGCAAGATTGTTTTTGCTGCAATAATCCCTGACACTTGGCACAAAATGATAATTAAACCAATCCTCAAAAATGTCTTTATTGACCTGTGCCTTAGGATCAGATTTCCATATCACTGGGAGGAATGCTTTGGAATATCTGTGGAAAGCCCTGGGGTTTCCTGAACGGTACACAAGCAAAGGTTTAAGTTTAAAGTCACCTGCAGCATTTGCACCGAACAAAAGAGTGATCCTATCTTTAGCAGCTTTGTACCCTGGCATGGATTTCTCCTCTTTGGCAATGTTGGTTCTTGATGGCATTTTTTTCCAAAAGAGCCTAGTTTCGTCAACATTAAAAACTTGTTGAGCACAGTACCCACCCTTTTCAATGATCTCAGCCAATGTCTTAGGAAAAACACGAGCTGCCTGCTCATCTGCACTGACAGCTTCATCTGAGAACTTCATGTTATGCAGATTGGCTCGGGCTTTAAACCGCATCAACCATTCCCCATTTGCATTAAAAGGCTCAGCGTCAGAACTCTCCCCCGGTTGTTTCTTTAGATCGTCATAAAGACTCCCAGCCTTTTCCCGAATTCTGCCTGAACTCACCGGAGCACAGCGTTCATATTGATCCTCCAGCCAAATGATTAACAATCTCTCAACCTGGGCAATAAGTCCAACATGCTGCTTAGTTATCACAGTTGATTGCATAGGAGCCGAGCCCTTAACACGTTTCTGAATCCATTCCTTCTTTTGCAGGATGGTTGTGATAGTTGATCGGGGGATCCCCAAAACTCTGCTGATTTCAGTTGGCGTCTCACCTCTTTCGGACCTCTCAATTATTTCAATTTTTGTATTCAAACTTCTTCTATGTTTCGTAGAAGAAGAAACACCACTTTCACCAGATTTTCGCTTTTCTGCCATTATTATGGGCAAAGAAACACTAAATTTTAAGAAAAAGTTCGGAAGTGCGAAGATCCACCACGTAAAAACGGTGTCGGAACAGCAATTGAGCACCTTGAGTTAGGGAGATGGGCGGCACAGAACGTCGCTGTGAACGTATGAACTTGTTTGCTGGCTTTGGGTTGCATCCTCTCAGGTGCCGGAAAGTCAAAAACGATGTCAAAAAGTCAAAACAGGGTGTCAGTTTTATAAACGGCGTAAGTGCCGTTTGTCATAACTCGAACGTCATAAATTCAAGGCCTGCCTGTATAACAGAATAGGAAAGGACACAAGATGTTATCCATTCTGGAGGAGAGACTCTGTCAGCAGACGTGTCTCATGAAAAGAGCATCCCAGCTTTTGAAACTGGACAGGTACACCGTTGGATGAGAAATACTTTATTAGACAGGAAGTAACTTGTAAATGAGTACAGCCTAGGAGACTGCCTAGGAGACATGTTTTTCTTTAACCTGTAACTGTATGTTTCCAAATCCGTATACCACCTTTCATTAGAATCTCTGTCTCAAGCTCTGTTAAATAAACTTCAATTTATTTTTACTGTAGACACGTCTAAGTAACTTGTGCTAAGCAGAGAATTAAATACAGGTGAAACCAGCAAACTGGGGGGCACTGCTTCTCTTGAGGCAACGGACTGGCATACATTGCAGATGTCCAGAAGACCAAGGACTGGGAATTCAAGTGTAAAAAAGGGGGGCTGTAAATAGAAGGAAAGAGTGGGGCTCATGGCACTGAGGGAGGAGTATCTCTATAGCCAGTAGCCAGTGGCTGGGTGAGTGGGCAACAAAATGGCACATGAAATTCAGTGTTGATAAATGCAAAGTAATGCACATTGGTAAAAAAATAATCACAACTATCTATCCAAAATTATGGGCATCTAAATTAGCTGTTACCACTCAAGAAAGAGATCTTGGAATCATTGTGGATCGTTCTCTGAAACCATCTGCTCAATAGGCAGAAGCAGTCAAAAAAGCGAACAGAATGGAAGGAATGATTGGGAAAAGGATAGATAATAAGACAAAAAATATCATAATGCCACTACATAAATCCATGATACGTCCACATTTTGAATATTGTGTGCAGTTCTCATCCCATCTCAAAAAAAGATATATTAGAATTGGAAAAAGTACAGAGAAGGGCAACAAGAACGATGATGGGGATGAAACAGCTTCCAAACAAGAAGCGATTAAAAAGACTGGGACTGTTCATCTTAGGAAAGGGGCGACTAAGCGGAGCTACGATACAGAGCTACCAACTCATAACTGGGAGTTATGGGAACAGTGAACGAGGACGTGTTATTTACCCCCTCACATAACTCAAGAACCAGGGGGCATCCCATGAAGTTACTAGGCAGCAGGTTTGAAACAAACAACAGGAAGTATTTCTTCACACAAGGCACAGTCAGCCTGTGGCACTCGGCAGGAGGGAATGCTCTCCCCTCGAACCCTGCTCTGGCGTGTAGGGTCCCCCTCTCAGGGCTGCTGCTGCTGCCCAAACAGCACAACAGTGATGGGACCCTGCTGTCCCTCCTCAATCCCCAGTAGCCCCTGGGCTGCCTCGGCTGTGGGGAGGGGGAATTCCTGAGCCCACGCTGCCCTGGCTGCAGCCGGCAGGAGCGGAAGCCCCCAGGAGATGCTGCAGGAGGAAGCCCGTGGGGCCGCGGTAGGAGCTTGGGGCCCCAGGAGGACAGGGCTGCAGGGCAGGGCAGAAGTCCCGATCCCGGGCTGCCTCGTCTGGGGTGGAAGACAGTCAGTCCCCAGCCTGGGCTGTCCCGCCGTTGGGGTGCGGGTGTGTGGAATTCCTGAGCCCCAGCTGGAACAGGGCAGGAAGGATGGAAGTCCCCAGCCTGTGCTGCCCCAACCCCTTGCTGGAGCTGGGAGAGGCCCGGAGCCCAGGTTGCCCCGGAGCCGGAGCCAGCAGGTGAGGGGAGAGCCCCGGGGGAAAGGGCTGGGGCCACGCAGGAAAGTGACTGCACCAGCAGCCTCTCCCTGCCCCAGCTCTGCTCCCAGGGGAGCTGCCAGTCTCAGAGCTCCTGTCCTCCCAGACCCCCCCAGGCTCTTCCCCTCCAGTGCCTGCAGGAGCCGAGCCAGCTCTGGGAGAGCGAATGCCCCAGGCCGGGCTAAGGACCAAGGCTCCCAGCCAGAGGGGAGTAGAGAGGGAGCAGGAGGGAGACAGGGGGAGAGACTGGAAGAGGCAGCAGGAGCAATAAGTGGGGTGGGGGGAGGGTCCCAGCCAGTGATGAGCTGCCAAAATCTTAACAACCGGTTCCCTATAAAAAGTTCTGATTTAAGGGATGTGCCCCAGTATGTATTTTTTGTACCAACAGGGTTACCATACGTCCGTATTTTCCCGGACGGCAATTTAAGAACCAAAAAGCCTGACCTGCCCGGGAAAATACGGGTGTGTTTTAACCCTGCCTAAAGTTCTTTTTTAAAAAGATGGGCCTGAACTAGAAATGAGCTCCGTTTCACATGTGTGGGTCCCTGCCACTCCCTGGGGGCGTGCTTGGGTGACCAGATGTCCCGATTTTATAGGGACAGTCCCGATTTTGGGTCTTTTTCTTATATAGGCTCCTATTACCCCCCACCCCCATCCCGATTTTTCACACTTGCTGTCTAGTCACCCTAGGGTGTGCACAAGTGTGGGTCCCAGCTGCTCCCTGCCACCCTCATTGAAGCAGGTGTGCAGGGTTACTGCCCTGGGAACTGTAGGGCACCAGTGGACGTGGGGCCAGCTGCAGACAGGGGCATGGGGCAGGGCTAGCTGGAGGCAGGGGGTGCGGAACTGGCTGGAGACAGGAGGGTGCGGGGTTGGCTGGAGGCAGGGCAGGGGCTGACTGGAGGTACGGGCTGGCTGCAGGCAGGGCAGGGTGGTGCGGGGCTGGCTGGAGACAGGGGGTGTGGGGCTGGCTGGCTTCAGGCGGGGCTGCAGGGGGGTGCGGCAGGGGTTGGCTGGAGACGGGGGGGTGTGGAGCTGGCTAGCTTTGGGCAGGGGGGTGCGGCAGGGGTTGGCTGGAGACAGGGCAGGGGGTGCGCATCAGCCCTGCCCCATCAGCACAGAGACAAATCGCTCTTTATCTTGGGGAGAGTCAGAGACACAAGGGACCCTGAATCTGTCTCCCCGGAGCTGGGGCTCTGTCCCGACTCAGGGCCTGAATGGAGAGATGGTGGGGATGGAGTCATCAGGCCTTACCGTCCATCTCTGGGCTCGGTGTCTCCCCAGGCTCTGTCTATCCCTGGGAGCTGGCAGGTCTTCTGTGCTTCCCCCGGGCTCGGTGCCTCTCTGTGTGCCCTGGAGTGAGTATTATATCTGCACCCAAAGGCTCCACCCACCCTTGGGGCCTGTGGATAGAAAGATCCCCTGCCATGCATCACAAGAACCCGACCCAGTCAGGGTGTGTCCTCCCCCCACACATCCGCTGATGACTTGCCATGACTCAGACCATTTGGCAGCTCCCTTATGTTTACTTGGCCCCATTTTCTGGCTTGCCCCCATGTGACCCAGGAGTAACAGGTTTAGTTTCACTTTCCTGTTCCCAGAAATGTGCTGCTCTGACAGCAACCATCCATTTTCCTTCTGCCAACTCCCTGCTGCTGTGGGCTGACTTGGGAAGAGTCACTAGGGACAAAGAGCCACCTCCCATCCGCATGTTAGCCAGTTCCTGCAGCTTGGCCTCTCCTCAGCTCCAGCCAGGTGTTGCATCTGCTCTGGGTGAGGATGCTGTACAGGTGAATCATAGGACTGGAAGGGACCTCGAGAGGTCATCAAGTCCAGTCCCCTGCACTCATGGCAGGATCAGCACCATCTAGAACATCCCTGACAGGTGTTTGTCTAACCTGCTCTTCAAACTCTCTAATGTGTAATCACACACCTCCAGGGTGCGGTGCTCTGTCCCATGGTGTGGAACTGAGCCCGCTTAGAGACTAATGAGTCTGCTACAGCCTAGTTATCAGCCATGTGGCTTTTAGCTCATGCAACAGAGGTTCATGCATTTAGCTCGAGAGGTTCCCAGGTTCAATCCTGCCCGCCAGTGACCGGGGTCTGCTAGCATTACCTAGGGAACAATGGTGCATGTGAGCATCACATCTCTCACTCAGACTATGTCTACACTACACACTCTCTGCTGGCACAGGCCCCGCGGGTAGATGCAGCTGCACCAACTGAAGGAGTTCTTCCATAGGTGTAGAAACAGCACCTCTCTGAACAATGCTAGCTGTGCCAACAGACATCCTCCTCCGGCCT
This sequence comes from Lepidochelys olivacea, assembly GCF_965140295.1. Lineage (NCBI taxonomy): Eukaryota > Metazoa > Chordata > Testudines > Cheloniidae > Lepidochelys > Lepidochelys olivacea. Next base: position 80,689,596 of record NC_140421.1, on the reverse strand, counting down.
TTACCCTCTATTATCCAACAGGGCCAGTTCTCCACAGAACTGGGGGCTGGGGCCCAGAGCCACAAGGGGACTTAAGTATTGCAATGCCTAATTGTTAGACTTGTAGAAAATCACTGGAACAACACTGTGCTCCATAAGGCCTGAGCTAGGTGCCTGGGCTCCCCATACAATGCACAGGGGGAGAGACAACTGAGAACAATGAGGAGTCCTGTGGCACCTTAGAGACTAACAAATGTACTTGAGCATAAGCTTTCGTGGGCTACAACCCACTTCTTTAGATGCATATCAGATGGGTTGTAGCCTACGAAAGTTTATCCCCAAATTTGTTAGTCTTTAAGGTGCCACAGGACTCCTCATTGTTTTTCCTGAAACAGACTAACACAGCTACCCCTCTGAAACTTGACACCTAAGAACGGGATCCACAAAAACCAGCATGCTAGGCCAGGAGCCTCCAGTAACAAAGTGGAAATTTTCTGTAATATTTTTCTGAAGCCTATGTGTGCCTCAGTTTCCCCTATGTGATTCATTGTTACCTAGTGGGTGAAAAAGGACTGTTTGCTCTCAGAGCAGGCTAAAAGGCATAGGCATGAATGTCATCTTGCTGTCTGGATGGCTGGCTGGATAAGGAGAAACCTATTAGACAATAGCAAACCCAGTTACCTGGACATTGACACCCAGCACCCAACCACCCAGAGGCAGATGGAGCCCCCTCACCTCTCCGTGGGGAAGCCAAGCAAATATTCCCCAGATGGAGAACAAAGGACTGGGAAGGTGTGAGGTGGGAGAATAAGAGTTGGCTGCTGGAAGGAGTTGGGGGGTTTGACCAAGGAGGTCAGATGGGGAGGCAAATAGTGCTTGAACAAGGGGATTCAGAACAGCTTGGCTGGGTTCTGGGCTGACCAGCCTGGCCTATGCTTTGCTTTTCATTTCTCTATGATAACCTAAGGACTTGCTATGCTGTGTCCAATTGACTAAAAAAGCCGATTGTTTGGGCAATGTTATTTGGACTGTCACTGCAAATGCTGGATGAAGTGCATTACTCCCTGAAGAGTGGACAAGTGTTCAACAGGAGTCTATCTCGGTTGTACTCGCTGAACAAAGCCCCCGCTGTGAGGCAGGAGTGCTGGAGCTCAGAGGCTCAGTGTTAGGAGGTGGTGAGGCTGCGTGACTTATCCTGGAGGAGGAGTGAGACCCCGAGGGGGTCTGGAACACTGAACTGGGTCCTCTTAGAGACTATTCCAAAGCTGGGGCCATAGCACCAATCCTGTGAGTCCATGACACCTCCTGGGGAGATGCTGATGAGAGCAGTGTGTCCTGAGCCCAACCCCTCTCACAGAAATAGGTGTCACCGTTCAGAGCAACCATACCTGTATCTCCTCTCACTGATGCTGCAAGAGCAGCCATTCTCCAGCTCCCCCCAGCCATTGCCTCTGTTGGGTGGAGACCCACGTCCCTCTTCCTTCTGATCAGGGTGTGTCTAGGCTGCCGAATTCCTGGCACTCACTGTAATTCCCAGTACAGACAGGCTGTCCTAGGACACCTGCTTGCTTTTACTTCTGAGACGGCTACGGAATAATTGCTACAGGTGTAAAGTTACCACTCAGCTCTTTCTAAGCAAGTCCACATCATTCATAAGGTAAAAAGATGACATATTAAAAACAACACAAGAACCTACATACCTGTTAATAAGCTTACCAGGCACCAGCCCACTCTAGGGGTTTCCTTCTGGTTCAAGCTCATCAGAGCTTCAGCTCCAAGCAAGGCCACTGTCTTATGAGGCCTCAGCCGGCCAAGTCCTTCCACTCCTCCCCTAAGGACTGGGGCCCTTAGGGGACCAGGGTCCTGTCCATTTGCTGGACCAGGAAGAAGGCCCTGAGTCATTTTAACCTTTTGGGTGTAAACTTGAAAGCTGGTTCTCCCTCTGGAGCACTCATGGGGAAAAGCTGGGGGCCCCAGGCTCAGTAACTCCTCCCCCACCCTCCCAGAGCTTCTGGAGCACCGCAAACAGCTGATTTGCGGTGTTCAAGCTCAGGGAGGGAGGGGGAGGAGCAGGGACTGGGGGACACTTGGGGGAAGATGCGGGACAGCTGTGAAGTCCTGCGGCCGGGGGCCAGGAGCGCAGCCCAGCGGCAGGCAGCTGGGAGCTGTCCCGGCCCCTGGGCTCCGTTGCTGGCTGCGGGGCTCTGTAGCTGTCCCTGCTCAGTCAATGCCAGCTTTTCTGCTGCCGCTGGAGTGGAAACCCACAGCCAGCAGCAGACAGAGGGGCCGGCATTGACCTGACCTCCCCTGGTCCGGTAAATTCCCTGGTTTGGGACCAGTCGAGTTCCGAGGGTGCTGGACCAGGGAAGTACGACCTGTAGCTACTTACACCCTTCAAGTCTTAAAACACAAGTACACTTTCACAATTACACAATAAAACAAGGTTCACAATATTACAGCTGGGCTCTTACTTCACTTCATCTGGTTCTTATATCTCACTGATTGACTGGTGACACCCTGCCCCTTATCCACCTGCGAGGGCATGGCGGGCAATGTTTTAGGAGCTTCGACGAAAATGTAGTTCTCAGAAAGTCTAGAAAGTTCCACGCGATTCTACAAAGCTCCAGAACATTATAGGAAGTTAGTGAAAAATGAATCCACATATGGAATACTGGAAACATTTTACTTCAGGCATTCTATTTTCCCTTTTGTCACTAACAACAAAAACAGCACCCTGAGCCTGGTGCCCCCCTGAGCCTGGTGGTTGCCTGGGTCAACTGCCCTTAAATCCGGCCCTGGGGTGGGTGCCATAACATAAGAACATAACAGCGGCCAGACTGGGTCAGAGCAAAGGTCCATCTAGCCCAGTATCCTGTCTTCCGACAGTGGCCAGTGCCAGGTGCCCCAGAGAGAATGAACAGCTTCCGCAGCTGCCTCCATGTCCCTACTTGTGACAACGTCATGGTCTGTATGGCCCCTGTATCCCTCTGATGGGTTAGCAGAGAGCTTAATTCCCTTATCTGTGCATTAGGGACAAGCAGATTTCCCTTTCAGTCAGTAGGCCCTGTTCCTTCTGGAAAAATCATGGAGCAGATCCACAAGGAATCAATTCTGAAGCACTTAAAGGAGGGGAAAGTGATCAGGAACAGTCAACATGGATTCACCAAGGGCAAGTCATGCCTGACTAACCTAATTGCCTTCTATGACGAGATAACTGGCTCTGTGGATGAGGGGAAGGCAGTGGACGTGTTATTATTTGACTTTAGCAAAGCTTTTTATACAGTCTTCCACAGTATTCTTGCCAGCAAGTTAAAGAAGTATGGGCTGGATGAATGGACTACAAGGTGGATAGAAAGCTGGCTAGATCGTCAGGCTCAACGAGTAGTGATGAATGGCTCCATGTCTAGTTGACAGCCGGTATCAAGCGGAGTGCCCCAAGGGTCGGTCCTGGGGCTGGTTTTGTTCAATATCTTCATTAATGATCTGGAGGATGGCGTGGACTGCACCCTCAGCAAGTTTGCAGATGACACTAAACTGGGAGGAGAGGTAGATATGCTGGAGAGTAGGGATAGGATACAGAGGGCCCTAGACAAATTAGAGGATTGGGCCAAAAGAAATTTGATGAGGTTCAACAAGGACAAGTGCAGAGTCCTGAATTTAGGATGGAAGAATCCCATGCACTGCTACAGACTAGGGACCGAGTGGCTAGGCAGCAGTTCTGCAGAAAGGGACCTGAGGATTACAGTGGACGAGAAGCTGGATAGGAGTCAACAGTGTGCTCTTGTTGACAAGAAGGCTAAAGGCATTTTGGGCTGTATAAGTAGGGGAATTGCCAGCAGATCGAGGGACGTGATCATTCTCCTCTATTCGGCATTGGTGAGGCCTCATCTGGAGTACTGTGCCCAGTTTTGGGCCCCACACTACAAGAAGGATGTGGAAAAATTGGAAAGAGTTCAGCAGAGGGCAACAAAAATGATTAGGGGGCTGGAGCACACGACTTATGAGGAGAGGCTGAGGGAACTTGGATTATTTAGTCTGCACAAGAGAAGAATGAGCGGGGATTTGATAGCTGCTTTCCATTACCTGAAAGGGGGTCCCAAAGAGGATGGATCTAGACTGTTCTCAGTGGTAGCAGATGACAGAACAAGGAGTAAATAGTCTCAAGTTGCAATGGGGGAGGTTTAGGTTGGATATTAGGAAAAACTTTTTCACTAGGAGGGTGGTGAAGCACTGAAATGTATTACCTAGGGAGGTGGTGGAATCTCCTTCCTTAGAGGTTTTTAAGGTCAGGCTTGACAAAACCCTGGTTGGGATGATTTAGTTGGGGATTGGTCCTGCTTTGAGCAGGGGGTTAGACTAGATGACCTCCTGAGGTCCCTTCCAACCCTGATATTCTATTATTCTAGGGTGCACCCTGTCACTGCCTTCCTCCTCAGGCATTTGCCTGCAAAGCTGGGGGTGTCACCTGACCCCTCTGGGAGTCTGGCTGGGCAAATATGACTCCCCCTCAGCTATTCTATCTGCAGCTTTGCTCACATACCCTTTTTGTCTGTCTGAGGCTACCGAGGGGCTGATTCAGCCCTTCTGCATTCAGAGCCCTAAGGTCATTCCTCCAAAACAAAGAACATGGAATATCAGACAACACAGACAGCCTGCACTCCTGGCCCTTCCTAGGGCTGTATGTGTGACATAGGCAGCATGAAGGATTTTGCATCAGGAACCTTAACCCACATTTGGCATCCTGGGGGGCATCTGATGGGGTTTCACTTATCTATAGTCTTAGCAGTCTCTCCACCCACTGAACCTCTCCCCATTAACCACCACCTTCCATTCCCACTGGTGATCTGCTAGCTCAGCACCCAGGAGGGTGCAGCATGACACGTACCCAGCGGTGTGGGGTGTGAGTGAGTCAGCACGAACCTTATGTGCCTTTGGCAAACTGGCTGCGAGACGCTCTCCCTCGGCAGTTCAGTCACACAGTTACCTCTGTGACGTAGGGGTGCAGCCGGCTTTTCCAGCAAGGCTCTGCAGCTCAGTGGGCGTCATGGGCATTCTTAGGCAGTGACCCTGCTGGCCACAAATGGCACACTGCTTCTCCTCACCCACCCCAGGGCTTCTGGGAGGTGGTTTCCCTGCCCCCTGGTTGTGGGGCTCAGCATGGTCCTGATCCCTGTCCTCTGATCCCATTCCATCTCTATTAGATTTTCTCCCAAATCCGGGATGACTAGCCACATACTGGTCTGCCAGTTTTCCAGCTATAGTCAGTGGTGGATTACTGCAGGGGCCCACGGGGCCCATGCCCAGGGGCCCCGGCTGATTTGGGCTCCCCCCACCCCGCAGGAGTGCCGGAACTCTGGACCCGTCCCCTGCTCCTCCTCTTTCCCCTGAGGCCCCGGCCGCTGGCCAGGCTGGAAGCTGGAGCGCCCCCTGTAGTTGGGTGGGCATATTCTCCTGCCCCACACACATGGAGCTGGCCAAGCCACTCGCCTGAGCACCCTTGGCCCTGCCCCCGCGTGGAGCTGGCCTGAGACCTGCCCCCCGAGCGGAGCTGGTCCAGCCTCCCCCCCCCCATTGTTTCCCTCCCCAAACCTCTTTTTGGAAAAAGCGGGCATTTTTCCTGTTTGCTTTTGCCAGCAAGTGATCAGTTGACAGGAGCAAATGGGACAATTTGGGATCACTTGCCAAAAAAGTTGGGACGTCTGGGGCAGCACTTAAAAAGGGGACTGTCCTGGTCAAAATAGGATGTATGGTCACCCTAGGCTGTGGACAGTAAGAGCCGTCCAGAGAGCCCTGGACTCTCCACCTGCCCTGGGCCAGGACCGGGGGGGCCTGAGAGCAGCCCCCAGCCGATGTTCTTGCCCCCTGGGGCGCACCGCCCAGGGCAGGTGGAAGGTCCGGGGCTTCCCGCAGCAGCCCAATCTGTCTGGGCAGCTCTTACCACAGCCTGGCTCCAGCTTCCAGCCTGGCCTGCCTGTGGGGTAGGGCCCCAGGGGCAAGGAGAGGGGACCCGTGGCGGAGCAGGGAGTGTGGGGGGTCCAAATGTTCTTTGTGCCCATGGCCCCTATCAATCTGAAGCCGCCTCTGGCTATGGTCACATCTCTGGGATTCCTGACTATTAACTGTGATGTCAGGTTTGGGCAGCAGAGTCAACACGGTTCAGGAACAGATACAGAGCATGTCTAGTAACTGCAGCCACCCCCAATTTCTGGGCCAGGTGGTCAGCCCTGCACTCTACACGTGTGCTGAGCCACAACATCACAATGCTTTAAGTGAGCTGAAGATATTTTTGTTACTTACAGCCTCTCTGACGGTGACCTTTGTGGTTACTGCAATCACTGACTCATTAATAGTACCATCATAATGTAAGAAAAGTGTAAGAGGCAACGCTGTGTTTGCAAGTTAAATTTTCCTAGAGCACATCATTACTACAAGATAAGATTTATATTATGTGTGATTAGCGACGGGTAGAGGCTGCAATCAAAGAGAAATTTTTACAGTTAAAGCACCAAAAATGCGGATCAATTAGTTCATTCTAATGGGACAAGAGTGCCACCACTTCATTGCTTATAGAAGGGATTACTATTCAGGTAAGAATAATTTTTGCCACACAATCAGTATCAAGAGTTGTCAAGCCATGAATAATAATGGCTCATTTAACATCTGAGGGCTAGTCTAAGGCTAGTCTAGTGGGATTTTCAAAAGCAACTAGGTGCTTTCACCCTTTAAAAATCTGGCTTATAGTAAATATTTGGGAACCAAGTTCTACACACAAGTGGTGATATGTGAAAACTCTAGGGGGTATGTATAGAGAGTCAAAAGAACAGCTGACAAAGGTATTCCCCATTGGCAGATCAAAGGGAACTTGAAGAAGTTTTGACATCTAGCCAGGAACTCAGTCTGCCTTGATGTCATGTGATCCCAAGGAATATGCTTTTGAATTAAAAAAATGAACAAAGAACAAAAAATTAGAATTAAATATTAATATTGCAAAGAAAGTGGCATACTAGAAACACTGGGAGATGTGATTGCTGAAGCTACTAGCAACTATTAAAATGTTCAGTTATTAAAAATATAAATTAAACCACACAGTGTTAATGAAGGGAAATGATGAAGGACTAAGAATAATCAAAATAATATTTTAAAAAGTAAATAACTTTAAAGAGTGAAATTGCACTTACAAGGGATTTCAGGAAGGCCGTCCAATCCAAGCAATCAGAGCAGCGGCTAAAACAAATGGATGACCTGCTATGAGGCTTAATGTAGACATAAAAACTGAGAAGGGATGCTTTTAAACACTAAAAACCTGTATGAACATTATAATTTGGGGGGGTGGGGATGTAAAATAGTTCACTGAATCAAGCGTCTGTTAGCAGCTCAGTACACTATATCAGCTGGGGAAGCGCTGCCGTGTCTTGGCGGCAGGATGTGCCTGTAAGAACACAGCCCTGGGGAGCGGGCACTGAGATGTATGGTCCTGTGAGATGTGGGGGAGCCCCTCTGCCTATCACAACCTATTTCTGCAGCCAATGCACATGGCTCGCCTAGGGTGACTGGATGTCCTGATTTTATAGGGACAGTCCTGATATTTGAGGCTTTGTCTTATATAGACATCTGTTCATGGTCTTATATAGACATCTGTTCATGGTGTCCGCAGTCAGTAGTGTCGTTGGCAATTATTGAGACCATTTTTCCATTTAGTGAAGACACAATCTTTTGTTGCACAACATTGTGCAAGGCTACAATTAAATCATTCTGGATGCGATTACTCAGAGAGGTAGCGTTTCGAGGAGATTGTTGGACATGCTTTGCCATTACAGGATCATATTTTTGGAGCATATTGACAAGATTTAGAAATAAACCTTTATCAAAACTGTCAGCTTTTTCATTGTGACCCCTGAATGGTCTTCCACCTTTCACCAAACACAGAACAATGTCAGTCAGTCGCTCCATTACACTTCGGTTATGGCACCGTTCTTCTTGTTTAGACAGATAAGCCTGCTTGCCCTCATCCAACAATACATCAGTAGGTTTCCCTTCATTAAAACTTGACCATGAAGAACAGCTCAACACATGAGATTTTGACAGTTGGTGGTTTTTAAAACATTCGTTAGCCCTATGCCAGTTTCTGAACCCCTTATCAATAAATGCTGGATCACTGTGACCTTTGTTTGCTGCATCATTAGAGGAGACGAAACGGAAGTAAAAGCAAAATGCTGCATCCTTTGATGGGCTATATTCTAACCACCTACACTTTTCATACCAATTGGAATAAAAACTTCTTTGTTTATTCCCTATTTTACTTCTGGGAAACATACTCAATCTAGGCTGATAAGGACCTCTAGATAATCGAGACTGGCGTTATATTTTGGAATATCACAGACCGGCTCATCAGATGGAATGTTTGAGGGCTTTGAATAGGAACTACACTAACCTGAACTAAGTCTGTTTCTGTTGGTCATTACTCAGTTTAGTGCACGCACTGGAACTGGTGGCGGCGTTCTCATCATGTAAGTTCTTAACCGAGGAGTCCGAGGTATTTGCACTACTATCAGTACATCCATTATAATTCAGTTTGTCTGCTCCTTTTCTTATATTAACAACGAACCGATCCATACTTTAAAATTAAGAGGGGGGTATCATATGATTTAATTGAAACATAAAGCCACGGGCTTGTTATGCTATTTCAGTAGAGTACACGCGACAAAGATTATAAACACTGTAGACACTGCGCTGGGCACGCCTGACGCGGCCGCGTATATAGGTCAAAGAATTTTCTAGAATAGTAGTCAGAGGGGGAGGGGAGGACCAATGGTAATGCGGCGCCGCAGTAGTGGGGACGCATGCGGTGAGCAAACGCAGGCTTTCTATACATTTCTACAACATCTATATTACGCAGTTTGGTGCTTATTGCATAATACAACATAATACAACTGCAAAACTAAGCCCGTCTGATGGTATCTTCTAGACTGAGCACTGAGCCCCACTGGGTAGATAGAAAGATTAACCTAAATAATCTATACAGAAGCCCCTGGAACCCCATAAAATTGGGTCCCTAATGCATGAACTATTAGAACACATTTACAAAACTTTTCTTAAACATTACATGAATATATTGTCTCATACTATAGAATTAGAATTTATAATCCCTATTCCATGATGAGATATAATGTATCTTAATTAAAACTATCTTTAGATATGTTTTTTCCTCAAAAATTCAATTTAAATAAAACAAATCCGATATTTTTGATTTTTTTTTAAAGTCATTGATTTTTATCCACCCTAACAGCTGGGCATAGTGGGGATGGGGGGGAAGGATTGGTCACCAGCTGGAGTAAGGCAGGGGCCAGGGGCAAGAGGAGCACAGTGCGGCATGGGGGGAGGATTAGTCCCTGCTGACTGGAGCAAGGCAGTGGCTGAGGGCAAAAGCACAATGGGGCTCGAGCTAGGGTGGTCCCTGGAGCAAGGGAAGGGCTGGGGGTAAACTGCAAGTGCAGCAGGGCTGGGGAGGGGGTAAACAGGATCCCCCCCACTCGTGCCCACATAGAGTGGGTACCTACCTTCTCCCTGGTTCTAGCCCATTCTCTTCCTCTCTCTCTGCACTGAGCTGAGGGTGGGAGTGCACTGAGCACAGGGCTGGGGGAGAAGGAGCAGGCTGGAGGTTGGGGTGTAGGGTCTGGCCAGGAGCTAGAATGAGTGAAGGGGCTCAGGGTTGGGGCAGGAGGTTTGGGTGCGGAGTGCTTACCTGGGAAGTTCCCATTTGGTGCGAGGGGTGCAGGTGGGAATGTGGGAGGTGCAAGAGTCAGGGCATGGGGTGTGGGGGGCTGGGTATGTGGGGGGGTGCTGGAGTCAGGGCTGGGGTTGTGGGGGGGTGCAAGGGTCATGGCAGAGGGCTGGATATGTGTGAGGGAGGTGCCGGGGTCAGGGCAGGGGGCTGGTATGTGGGGGGGTGCAGGGGTCATGGCAGAGGGCTGGATGTGTGTGAGGGGGGTGCAGGGGTCAGGGCAGAGGGCTGGGAGTGTGTGTGGGGTGCAGGGGTCAGGGCAGGGGGCTGGTATGTGAGGGGGGTGCAGGGGTTAGGGCAGGGGGCTGGTATGTGAGGGGGTGCAGGGGTCAGGGCAGAGGGCTGGTGCATGTGAGGGGGCTGCGGGAGACAGGGCTGCGGAGGTGGGCTGGGGCCGTGGGGGTGCTCCCAGCCCCCTGCCCTGAGCAGTTCCCAGCAGGGAGCTGGAGAGGGTATACTCCGATTCCACCCCCTTCCCCAAGGCCCTGCCCCCATCTCTTCTCCATGTCCCCCTCTCTCTGCCCTGCGGACCGCGGACCGGGGCAGGGGGTGGAGGAGGGGCGAGTCCGCAGCGCGCTGGGGGACGAGGTGGGAACTTGGCTGCCAGCTGCCACGGAGCAGCAGGACAGAGCCCGGGGCGCAGCCCCACCAAGCTTCTGCCCCTGCAGGGGAGAGCGGGGCGGATAAGAGAGGCCGGGCCAGGGTCCCCCCTGCCCTGGACTCCCCCGCCCCCCATCTCCGGCAGTCCGGCTGCCCTTTTTTTTTTGCGCTTGGGCTGGCCCTGATTAGGGTGTGCCTGGGCACACCCAGCACACACCGTGCACACGCCTATGGCTCTATGACTGAAATTTCGCCCACGCGTGAGGACTCTTCCCTTCCCATCAGCATGTTATTTATTAGTGTCATTTACTCATGGCAGAAAGATATGAGAAGAGCTTTCTGGGGCACAGACCTTTGCCAACATCATGTTGCCTTCAGCCTAATCCTGACAGGCCCTGATCTTTAGTTTAGATGAGGAAATGAGGTGATGCACCCAGAATTTTTAAAGGTGACCTAAAAAGAGGAAAATAAAGAGTTTTCTGACCATTGTTTCTTTGTGATCAATAAACAAAAAGGCCTGGGAGCTTTTTTATTCTTTTACTAACTAAAAATTCTGGTGTTAAGAATGCTAATGGACAACTGGTGAACTAGTAGCTTTATCCTGTCCAGGATTTTTAGCACCAATGACTATCATAGAATCATAGGCCTGGAAGGGACCTCGAGAGGTCATCTAGTCCAGTCCCCTGCACTCATGGCAGGACTAAGTATTATCTAGACCATCCCTGACAGATGTTTGTCTAACCTGCTCTTAAAAATCTCCAGTGATGGAGATTCCACAACATCCCTCGGCAATTTATTCCAGTGCTTAACCACCCTGACAGGAAGTTTTTCCAAATGTCCAACCTAAACTACCCTTGCTGCAGTTTAAGCCCATTGCTTCTTGCTTTATCCTCAGTGGTGAAAGAGAACAATTTTTCTCTCTCCTCCTCATAACAACCTTTTATGTACTTGAAAACTGTCATCATGTCCCCCCTCAGTCTTCTCTTATACTATGTACCTAAGCCTTGATTGAAAGATGAAGTGATTTTTAGTCAGCCAGTTATAACATTTTTTAAATTGGTTTTGCTTTTGCAATATATTTAACCCCGAACACTGGGTGGAAGAGATCTGTTAGTTCAATATTCGGCACCTCCATCTTTGCAGAGAATCTGAGAAAACTCCCAATAAACAGGGGAGTTGCCCAAATCAGCCACAGCAACAATATGGGAGTGAAGATATTTTTGGACGAAAAAAATAAAATAATAATTTTGCTTGGGGGTGGGGTGGGGGGGAGATCTACCAAGAAGCTTTCAGGCCCATTCTGTGTGCCTTAAAGAAGCACAAAAGGAAGCAGACCTGTTTTATTCATTTAGATGGATATGTGGACCAATGTTAACGTAACCTAGTCACTGTCCAACATTAAACAGTGTTAAAGAAGGTTCGGGGTTTGGCATACAGAGACCTCAGCCTGCTTAGTACCATGGCAAACACACCATTAAAAATCCTTTAAACCTTTTACTAAATATAAAGAAAAGAAGGATAAACAGTTAAAGCATTTGAAATGTAAAGTGTTCAATAAGGCTTTCATTTTAACAACATTCCCTGTTCCGTTTCCCTTGAGCTAGAAAGAGTTTAGAAGTATAGTATCAAAGATGGTTGATAATAATTGTCCTTTGGGGGAAAAAAGAAGTTAGTTGACATGGATTGGAGCTGTTGCTGCTGCTGCTGTTAAAGTCTGCTCCGGTTTCATTTTAGGTGGTGTTTAGGATTGAGCTCGTAGGGGTGGTGAAGTCATATGGATCCCTCTCTCCGGCCTGGCCTGGTCAGGACATCGCAGGATCAGGATTATGAAAGCCGGGATCCCAGGAAAGAGTTGGGGTGTCAGTCGTGATGGGGAAGCTTGTTCCACCGTCTGTTTTTCTGTATTTCCCCTTCAAAGTCTTTTTAAAGACCCAAAATGGGATGGGAGTGATTGGCTAGAATAGCCCATCCCTCATTATTTTGTCCACCAATTAGGCCTAATTTCCTACACACCCATTTTGGTTTAATGATTTCCAGGTTTTCTTGTTTATCAGGCATGATTTTAACACAGTCCTTGAGTTACATCCGTAGGCTTTTTTGTCTGGACTAATTCACACTTTCCATCTCTCTTTAATTCTCTTTTCTATAGACATTTGTTAGTATAAGTTATTGTGACATTTTATGAGCTTTTACATACTTTTTACAGTTGAACTCACATGTAGGGTAAATTTGTCAGCCCACAACAATGATCTTTTCTTTGCTCATCAAGTCACCTTTAAGGAAGGGCCATTTTTCAAGGACTCGACATTTATCTCCAACTGCAGATTTTGCTGTTTCCTCTCTAATTCTTGCATTTTGAAATAAAATCCCGATATATCCCCTTTTCCCTCTAGCTATTAAATACTAATATATATCTTCGACAGAAGGAAGAGCAATGTCTCTGATGGACAACTGCCCAGCCCCAGTTTGCCCCATTCCAGTTGCTTCTTCCCCTCCCCGTGCAAACCCAGCTCCCCCAAACCATGTCAGTCACCTGCCTCTTCCCTGCTGCTGCCCTCTCCCAAATGCCATGGGATCTTCCAGCTCCATCCTCCACTCACTGCCCCTATTAACTTGGCATTGCCCAGGGCTCTCTGCTACCTTGGTTAATGGCAGGGCACTGGGGCAACCAGCATTTTCCAGTTATTTATGACCGCAGATTTTTCTCTTTTTCTCTCTGTTGATCCAAAATTCCTCTGATTTTCTCTATTTTCCATCTGATTTCCAAATTAGATAGAAAATTCCCTCTGAGTTTTTGTCCCTTTTCTCTAACCATCAGTCACTAATAGAAACTCTCCTCAGATTTTCCCAATTTCCAGTTAAGGTTCAAGTATTAGTATAAAATCCCTTCACAGCTGGGGAGTTTCCCATCCCTTTTATCATCGGCCATTTCTCCTGTTACTGGAGGGGAGCTGTCGGTGTGTCCTCACCCCGCTGGAGTGATATCCCTCCATCCCTTCGAGGTGCCAGCCCTGCCCTAGGCAGCCCCGGGCTCTGCCCACATAAACTCCTGAGCCAGACACTCCTGGTGATTGAGAGGGAGCTGGGTAAAAGTGCTGGGGACAGACAGGAAAGTGACCCTCTTCATAAACAACCCCTCTACGCTCCCACCTCTGCTCCCCAGGGGGTTGTGAATCCCAGAGCAGCTGCTGTCAAACTGCCTGTAGTGAGGCGGTGTGGGTCCCCGCCACCCCGGAGAGAGACAAGCCCCTCTGGACACCAGAGTGGGCGGAGCCGGGAGCTCTGAGCCCGCCCCCAGAGGGTCAGGCGTGGCACTGGAAGTATAAAGGCCGGACCCCAGAGCTCACTGGGAGAGCAGCCGCCGGCGAGACCAGACACCTTTGGCCTAGCTCCCAGTTGGGAAGCCGCAGCGGTGGACCCAAGGGCTGGCCGGGCCTGCCCCACGCCAGCTACCCGGAGGAACCCAGGGTGCTGGATGCCCCTGGGGACACCACCCCGACCCAGGTACCTCCAGAGGGGGAGTCTGGAAGTAGCCTGGGGGCAGCCGACCCTAGTCTGGCTGCAACAGTGCCAGAGCCCATGTCAGTGTGTTGCGGCCAGGATCCCCACTGACCCAGCAGCGGATCTTCTACCGCTGCTAGGGCCCCAGGCTGGGACGCAGTGGAGTGGGAGGGCCTGCGTCCCCCCTGCCACCCACCTCGCGGGTGGCCATCTCCCCCTCTCCCAGGCCGCTTGGAGCCTGAAGCCTGGGTGTGCTATTTACCTGTGTTTGCTCCTGCCTGAGCACCTGACTCACCATTGCCCTGCCCTGACCTAGGGCCTGGGCTGACGACTAACTATGTTGTTTCTGCCCTCACAAAGGCTGCAGAGGAAGACTCCTGTGGCCGGACTAATTCCCTGCTAGATCTCTTCCTGAACTTAGTGAGGCAGCGGGGGCCCTGCCGCCCCTGAGATTGGTGAGCCCCGGCTAACCTCTCTACAGTGCCACGCACAGGTTCTTGCTCCCGTTTGCGCCTGCAGAAGCTGATCCCACTATGAGAGAGTGAACACCCCTGGGAATGGCACAGTGACAGTGTTTCCCAGCTACAGAGGTGTTGGAAATATCAGATGCATGGGTCATGTACCCAGGCCAGGGTAATGTTATGCTAAGGTAACTGACTGTGGCCTAGTTTTTGCTTGATGTGTCGCATTGCAAAATTCATCCTTATGTGGACTTGCTTAAATAAGGCTTATAGCTGCTGTGTGGGATTGAGAGGATGTTTTGTACAGCGCTGAAAGGCAGAGCTAAGAGGAAGATAATCAGTAAACTCTTAATACACAAAAGGTACTGACCAATTCCCTATCAGGAGTATCTCTTTATGGAGTAAGGTGACACGGTGGCATGAAAATAGCATGGAGAGCAAAAGCTATGTCAATTGAAGTATGTACAGGCGTATAGGTTATTAGATGGTCATAGTGTGGAAAGGTACGACTATACTAGAGTGGAAGGGCGGAGTTGGAGACTTGCAGGAGAAATCCATTATGACCCACCTGTGCCCCAGGAGAAGGTAACTGGCCAATGTCTTTCTCTGTATATGTCATTCATTGCTTTTATAGTAACTGTAAACACTAGGTCATGCTTTTGGTTCAATTAAAGGTTTGAATGAATAAATCTAAGTATGTCAGCCCCCAGTGCGTGGTATTCCTCACCCCCGCAAAGGGAAGGAGATAGACAGATGTAAGCAGTGTCAGGATGAGCTCCACCCTGACATCTGGTGGTGAGTTGTGGCAAGTTGTGGAAAAGAACTTCAGGGGCTGATCTCATTTGCATAGGCACACCCACCCCGCCTAGAATGAGGCCATAGCTGCCCAAATGGTCACTTTGGCTGCTGTGGGATCCCCAGTGTCTCTGTTATTGGGGCAGGAAGAATAAATTGTTATTACCCTGATTATGGGAACTGTGCTTGGAACTGTACTTGGCCTTTTGTTATGATGGAGGGACTCACCATCAACTAAGTAGCACTCGCTAGGCAAGGGTCATGGGTTTTAAAACTCTGTGAATTGAGAGAAGCTGTGGATAAGTATTAATACTTAGTGGTATGGGCCCCTTGGTGAGGGCCTTACATACTAATTGCACTTTCTCCACTGTAGAATGTCAGAGCTAATTTTGATTCTATTAGGAGTCTAGTTACAGGCTGCTAAGCTCACTTTGGGCTAATGGTGCACCAGCATTGAGGCTCCCCTACTACAAGCTGAATTCACCTAAGAGCTGAAATCACTGAGAGTTGTGTTAAGTAGTGGGGGAGCCTGAAGATATATTGTGGAGCAGTTTGCGGGATGGCTGGAGTGCCTTGTGGACAGGCTGGTGGAGCAGTTTGTAGGATGGCGGGAGCTGCTGGTGGGACGCGGAGCAGTTTGTGGACTGGCTGGTGGAGCAGTTCGTGGGACGGCGGGAGCTGCTGGTGGGCCGTGGGGCGGCTGGCGGAGCGAAGCGAAGGCCTATGGAGCTGTGGGACAGTCAGCTTCAGATCATGTAAGGTGCCTCTTACCCCCGTCCCGTCTCCACCCAGGTTGGGAGGTAAAGCTCTGCAGATAAACTTTCGAACTCTGGGGCTGCCCTGACCAGGGACAGAGACTTTTCGGTCATTGGACTTTTGGGACTTTGGGTGATTTGGGGTTGCTGGACTCAAGAACCAAAGGGAAAGGGGCATGCCCCAATTTGCTTGGGGTGGGTTTTTTGCTCATGGATTGTGTTATGAATCCTGTTGGTGGTGTTTCCCCAACATAATGCCACATTGTTTCTCTCTGTTATTAAAAGGCTTTTTGCTACACTCAGACTCTGTGCTTGCGAGAGGGGAAGTATTGCCTCTTGGAGGCGCCCAGCAGGGGTGGTATATATTTGTCCCAGGTCACTGGGTGGGGGCTCGAGCCGGTTTGCATTGTGTTATTGGAATGAATCCCCTAGATATTGAACCCGGCCCTTGTTGCTGCCAACTCTGATGGGCAGAAGGGTTACACAGAGAGAGAGAGAGAAACTGAGAGAGCATTAAGGAGGGAGGTAGGTTCCTGGCTTCCATGCCTGCCCAGTCCCATTCACTGCAACATGCCTGGGCAGATTGAGTTTCTTGGGTACAAGGTAAGGAGCAGAGAGTGGAAAAGCCAGTTCCTGCCTTTGCCTGGTCCCCAAGCTGCTGGGGGGGGGGGGGGGATGTGCTGCCCTGGGAACAGTGTCTGGGGGAATCCCCCAGAGCAACTCCTTTGATTCTGCTCTTTTCTAGCATTTGGTTCATAGACTCCGTTATTGGGAGAGGAGGTTAGAAATGCCTGGTGGGTTTAGTCCTGGAGTCAGGGCCAGCCCACAACATTTTGGCACCTGAGGCCCGGAGCTCAAATGACACCCCCATGCCCCCTCACTTGGGCCAAAGCTTTGAAAGGTCTCAATTCTGCCTTCTTCCTGTTCTACTCTTGTCATGGTACTTCTCTGCCACCTACCCCAATAAAGAAGAGCTAGCAACTTAAAATGCCTTGTTCAAAAATGTTAAGTAACACTTAATTTTCAAACGCCTGAACAGCAAAGATAACTTTTCTTGTCTGCATAGTAAACACTGGCATTTTTATCTGTTTGAATAATCAAAATGGTGCTTTCCGTGCCTTCTTGGTTGCAAAGATTTGAACTGCTTCCTGCTGAAGGTCCATAGTCTGGGCCAGCTCATGCTCTATTGAGCTGGTTGCAAGGCCAACCAGCCTCTCCTGTGTCATTGTGGAGCGTAGATGTGTTTTTATTAACTTCAGCTTGGTGAAGCTGTGTTCTCCACTGGCAACTGTTACAGGAAGTGTTAGAAGTATGCGCAGAGCAACAAAAGCATTTGGAAAGAGGGTGGTCGTCTTATTTGTGTACATATATTCCAGAACAGCCTTTGGAGTTGATCCTGCTGAAATGTATCTTGAAAGGGCTTTCAGTTCATCACCTAAATCACTTGCATCAATATCGTGCATGTCATCATGTGTCAACATTGTCTCTAGTGCCCTGCATTGCTGGCGTAGGTCTTCTTCAGGTATAGTGAGGAGTTTTGGAATATCATACAACATCCCAAATATACTGCTGTGTTCCTTGAGCTGCATGAAACATTCTTCAACTGACTGTATTGCACAGTCTAGCACCTGGTTAAAGAATTCAACTTTGAATTGTTGTTTGGGGTCTCTTATGGGATTATCCTATGCCTCGTAATCAAAATGTCTTCTTCTTCGGTGACTCTTGTATTCTTGAATGGGTGGGAAAATAGCTTCAGTGTGAAGTTCCTCTGCCAACTTCTGTGGACTCTCCAGAACATTTTGAAATCCCTCATCTGACCGGTAAGATTGTAGGTATGACTTTGCTTTGTCCAGTTGTTCCATTGCTCCAGATATATCAAGATCAACACCCTGGAGTCTCTTGCTTACAACATTTATTTCAAACAGAATGTCATGCCACAACACTAAGCCACACAGAAATTTGAAGTGATGTATGTTTCTGGTGATTCCATTTCCCTCTGCCACTGTTCTCCCATGAACAGTTCCTGTCATAGCATTATCCTCCATAATGGCAACTATGGCATCATCTATCTTCCCAATTTGGTGTTTGATAGGTTTTATTGCCTCCACTCGACTTTCCCATCATGTGGCACTCAGTGGTTTCAGTGTCAGAGAGGATGTTCCTAGATGTTGCTTCAAAATTTGCCATCGATGAGTTGAGGCAGAGAAAAATACATAGATGCTTTGAATTACATTAAAAAATTCAGCAGCCCCATTAGAAGCTGATGCTGCATCACTGACCACCAAGTTCAATGAATGAGAACTGCATGGGACAAAAAAAGCTTGAGGGTTTAACTCTCGGATCCATGTCTGCACTGCTCTGTTCTTTCCTTTCATGTTGGCACCATTATCGTAGCCCTGACTTCTCATGTCAGCAGGGCTGGCCTTACTATGAGGCGAACTGAGGTGGCCGCCTCAGGTGCCAGGGTGGGGGTGGGGGGCCCAGAATGTAGAAAATTGTGTCTGCTGCTGGTGCATATGTATTCTCTCTGCGCTAGATGCACAGAGATGGTGGACCTTTCAAAGTTTTGGCCCAAGCGAGGGGGCATGGGGGCGTCATTTGAGCTCCCCGCCTCAGGTGCCAAAGTGTTGTGGGCTGGCCCTGCATGTCAGCTATCGCAATTCCCATAACTTCCAGTTTTTTAAGAAGCACATTTGTCATACCAGCTGCTGTAGTATCATCAATGTCAATAAATTCTAGAAAATGCTCTCTGACAGTCACCATTGCAGGGACATTTTCATTTTCTGTTGTTGTTACAAAACGCCCCATTAAAGTAATTTGTTCCGTATGGCTGATGGCAGGTGTGCAGTCCAGAATAACAGAGTAATATCTTGTTGACTTCAGATTTGCCACAATCTTCTGTTTGACTTTTCTTGCCAGTAACTGATCTCATTTTGAATTGTTTTTCCAAAGTAATGTGGTGGAATGGTCGCACCACCGCCGGGTGTACCATGTGAATATGATGAATATGATGAAGCCATATTATGCCAGGGGGAATGTGGTGTTGGCCGTGTGTGGACAGTGGGAAGAGCAGGGAGATGACCCTTTAGTAGATCTATTCCCTGGGACCAGAGCTGGTTCCCCGCTGGAAACAATTCCCCTCTCGGATCAGCTAACCCCTGCCCAGCAAGCTGAGGTCAGGGAGGTGCTGCATCCGTACCGACAGCTGTTTTCCAACCAGCCTGGACGCACTAATCTGACTGTCCACCGGGTGCAGACAGGGTCGCACCCGCCGATAAGATGCTCCCCCTTCCGAGTCACAGGGAAAACTGCTCAGGACCTGGAAAGAGAGGTCCGGGACATGCTGGCTTTGGGGGTGATCCAGCCATCTGCCAGCCCTTGGGCCTCGCCGGTGGTGCTGGTCCCCAAAAAGGACGGGTCGGTCCGGTTCTGTGTGGACTATCGGAAGCTCAATGCCATCACTGTATCTGATGCCTACCCCATGCCCAGGCCGGACGAGCTCCTAGACAAGCTGGGAGGAGCTCGGTACCTTACCACCATGGACCTTACAAAGGGCTACTGGCAAGTGCCGCTGGATGCAGATGCCCGACTGAAATCGGCCTTTATCACCCCTCTGGGGCTCTATGAGTTCCTGACCCTGCCTTTTGGCCTCAAGGGAGCGCCGGCCACCTTCCAGCGCCTGGTGGACCAGCTACTGAGGGGGATGGAGAGTTTTGCCGTGGCGTATATTGATGACATCTGTGTCTTTAGCCAGACCTGGGAGGACCACGTGTCCCAGGTTAGACAAGTGCTGGACCGACTCCAGGGGGCTGGGCTGACTGTGAAAGTGGAGAAGTGCAAGGTGGGGATGGCGGAAGTATCTTACCTGGGCCATCGGGTGGGGAGCGGCCGCCTAAAGCCGGAACCAGCCAAGGTGGAGGTGATCAGAGACTGGCCCGCTCCCCACACCAAAAAGCAGGTCCAAGCCTTTATTGGGATGGCAGGATACTACCGAAGATTTGTGCCCCACTTTAGCGCCATAGCCACCCCCATCACTGAGCTATGCAAGAAGGGGAAGCCAGACAAGGTGGTCTGGACCGAGCAGTGCCAGGTGGCTTTCCGGGCGCTGAAGGAGGCTCTGGTCAGTGGCCCAGTTCTGGCAAACCCAGACTTTGACAAGCCCTTTGTGGTGTTCACCGACGCCTCCGACACGGGACTGGGGGCGGTGTTAATGCAGGAGGATGAAAAGGGGGAGAGACACCCCATCGTGTACCTGAGCAAGAAGTTGCTACCCCGGGAGCAACACTACGCGGCCATCGAGAAGGAGTGCCTGGCCATGGTGTGGGCCCTCAAGAAACTAGAGCCCTATCTCTTCGGGCGACACTTCACCGTCTACACCGACCACTCTCCCCTGACCTGGCTGCACCAGATGAAAGGAGCCAACGCCAAACTCCTGAGATGGAGCCTGCTCCTGCAGGATTACGACATGGACGTGGTCCACGTGAAGGGAAGTGCCAACCTGATAGCGGATGCGCTGTCCCGGAGAGGGGGCCCCGAACTTCCCCAGGTCACTGGTCAGCGTGACCCCGCTCAGTTCAGTCTCGAAGGGGGGAGAGATGTGACGATGTGACTCAGCAGGGAGGGGGGAGTGTTGACCTGGGAATGTGCCCTGGGGATGGGAGACCTGAGAGCCTGTCACCTGAGCCAGGAGGGGGAGGGGGAGGTAACACCTCTGCCCAGGAATGTGAACAGAGGCTGCAGCAGGGAACCTGCTGGGTGGGTTTAGTTTCAGTTTGGGGCTGGGGAGAGGAACACAGGGAACCCCAGGGCTGGGGTCTAAGCTCCCTGCTCCCCCAGAAGGACGTGATTGAGGGGTCCTGGTTGTACCCACAAGCTCTGTTGTGGACTGTGTTCCTGCTGTCCAATAAACCTTCTGTTTTACTGGCTGGCTGAGAGTCTCAGTGGATCCCAGGAAGAGGGGTGCAGGGCCTGGACTCCCCCACACTCCGTGACACACTGTCCACTCTCAGCACTGACCAGCCCCCAGGCCTGTTCCCCAGATCTCAGTTCCCAGCACCAGGCCTGTGAGCTAGGGGGAGATGAGAGGGGCAGAGAAAGGGATGGGGGATGTAAACTGCAGGGGCGCTTGGGGGTGCAGGCTGGTGGGCTTTGAGAAGTGAGGAACGCGGCTCTCACACTCCAAACATTCCCAATACAATGGTATATAAAACAAGTATGAATGACAGTCAGTGAAACGCTCCAACCAGGCCGGGTCTGTATGCAGAGAGCTATGAGCTGGGAGTGGGTGGAGGGGTGTCTCATGTCTGTGGGAAGGGCATTGACCTGATTCAGCCACAGCCCAGTGCTGCTGAAATGGGAGGTCATGTCTATACAGGGGGGTACTGAGGGGTGGGGAGGTTGGTTGGGTTAGGGGATGAAGTTGCTGTCCCTGATTGGACAGTGTTTCTCTGGGGAGGATTTGGCAACTCAGTGGCTCCAGCCTCTTCTCGGTGGAGGGGCTGAGGTGGGCTAGACAGAAAACTGGGAGGGGGACAGATCTTGTGGGAAGGCATATTTATTTTTTTAACAATATGCACTTAAATGTGCGCTTTATCTCTGTTATCCCCAGAAGAAGAATAAAAATATATACCGACTGATCGGTTTTAAACTTTTTCTATGGCAGCTTACTGGTGCAACATTTATTCACAGAACATCAACAGGAAAAAAACCTAGGCAAATAAATGAATAAATACATAAACTACCTTACGTGGTTCAACACTGATGGCCCCACCTCTCCATAGGGATCCACTCTGCCAGCTGCTCTGCTCCACTCGCTGCCCCACAAACTGCTCTGCCAGCCACTCTGCTCACCGTACTGCAAACAGCTCTACCATATAGCTTCAGGCTCCCCAACTCCTTAACATAACGCTCAGTGATTTCAGCTTGTAGTAGGGGAGCCACAGTGCTGGTGCCCAAAGTGAATTCACCTCAGCAGCCTGTAACTAGACTCTTAATAGAATCAAAATGAGCTCTGATATTCCACAGTAGGGAGAGGAGGAAGTGCAATTAGCATGTAAGGCCCTTACCAGAGGGCCTATGCCATCAAGTATTAATACCTGTTCCCAGCCTCACTCCATTCACAGAGTTTTGGAACCCATGACCCTTGCCCAGCAAGTGCTACTTAGTTGATGGTGAGTCCCTCCATCATAACAAAAGGCCAAGTGCAGTTCCAAGCACAGTTCCCATAATCAGGGTAATAACAATTTATTCTTCCTGCCCCAATAACAGAGACACTGGAGATCCCACAGCAGCCAAAGTGACCATTTGGGCAGCCATAGCCTCATTCTAGGCGGGGTGGGTGTGCCTATGCAAATGAGATCAGCCCCTGAAGTTCTTTTCCACAACTTGCTACACCTCACCACCAGGTGTCAGGTGGGGCTTCTGGACCCTTCGCGCACTGAACTCAGGCCATGTCTACACCAGCACTAATGGCGGAAAAACTTTTGTCGCTTAATGGTGTGAAAAAAACAACGCTCTGAGCCACATAAGTTTCACCGGCGTATGCGCCCATGTGCCCAGTGCTGACCCAATGCAGTGTCACCCTCTGCCTGTGTCAATGGCAGGGCTCGGGGGGAGTAACACTTTCCAGTGATTTATTAAATATTGATGAAAAATCCCTTGGATTTTGCCCTTTTCTCTTTAAAAACCAAATACTGATGAAAATCCCACAGATTTCTCCCATTTTCCATTTAATTACCAAATTACATACAAAATCCCCTTCAACGCTGTACTTTCTCTCTCGTTACTCGTGATTGATATAAAATCTCCTCAGATTGTGTCACTTTCTGTCTAATTCTCAAATACTGATGGAAAATCCTTTTCGGCTTTGGCCTCCCCAGTCCCTGTCTGCCGCCACGTCTTGTTCTGGAGGGAAACTGTTGTTCCGAGTCACTACCCCAGTTAGGGGTGGGGGAGCTAAACGCCCAAAGGACAAACTTTCCCCTCATGTCTGAGAATCCAGTTGTTTTCCCCTTCACATCAATTAAACCCCCACCCTTTCCTCTTTAATAATTGAACATTGATATCAAATCTCCTCAGGCTTTCTCTTTCCAATATCACTTTCAGGTTTTGATATAAAATCCTCTCCGATTTCAATTTTTTCCTCACTTCTTTATTTGCAGCAACTTGTTTTTTGAGGGAAGCTGTTACTCTGAGTCATTTTCTTTGTGGGGGGGGGGTGCAGTGGGAGGAGGTCAAACCCCCCAAGTGATCAACTTTCCCCCTCACATCTCAGAGTTGAATTGTTCCTTCCTTTACACAGAGTAAAATCGACATGTTGCTGAAGAATGTGACTCGCCCTGTAGTTAATGAACTTCAGAGCCAGGAGCCTGCCCCTGTTTGGGGAACGGTGTCGCCCAGCTGCTAACAGCAGAGCTGGCCAGACCCTGACAGGCTGTTTTACTGCCCCAGATGGGGCAGAAAAGTGGGAAGTTAGAGGGCTGCTCTCTGCTTAACTGACCCTGTTCCCATGGGCAGGACCCAGAGTGGCCACAAGCTCCTGTCCCAGCTGTTCATGCTTCCCTCCCCTCTGTCACCACAGGACAAATGACCCTGGGGTGGGGGGGAGGTCGCTTCCCACAGCTCTCAGAAACAACCAGGGCCTGGGTGGGAATGTGGTGGCCATTCTGTGCCAGTGACAGGGCACGGCTGGGTCACTGGAGAGGAAGGAAAGAGCCACGTCCCCCACTGAGACTGCCCGGCCCCAGTTTGCCCAGTCCCAGCTCCTGGCTCCCCTCCCCCAGCCCAACCCAGCTCCCCGTCTTCAGCTACCCCCAGCCCTTTCCCCACTGCTGTGCCTTCCTGCTGCCAAGGGACCGCCTGGCTCCATCCGCTCTCCCTGCCCCTGTTAACATGGTGTCACCCAGGGCTCCCTGCTGCCCATGTCAATGGCAGGGCTGGGGGAAACCAGCCCCCTCTAGTTAGGTATTCAATATTGATTTTAAAATCTCCCCACAGTTGTTTCTGGTCTATGGTGACCTCTCTGCCACTGACCTCCCCACTGGGGCTATGGGAGATGGCAGGGGAGGGTCCGACAACTAAATCTGTCCCCTTTTCATCCCAGTTCTGCTCTTTGGTGGGCAACTGGGCCAGAAATTACAGCCAGAAGAACAGGAAGCACAAAATAATGTGGCTGTCAATGACATCTTTATTGGATCTATGAAATGACAGGGGTTAACGCCATCAGGGGCAACACACGGGGGGGACCCACAGGGCCCTTTGCCCCGGTGGTGGCCCCTGCTGGCCCCTCCCATTTTCTGGCGCTGCCCCTCCTCCCCCATGTCGCCCTGGAGTGGAGGGAGCTTTCTGGCCCCATTACACTTACTGGGGGCCTGGGCTTGCCGTTCCTTTGGAAGTTGTATAATGCAGTTAATGGCCCCGAGGGGACCTGAGAATCCTCCAAGTCCCTTCCCACTCCTTCACCGTCACAGTCATCCCCATCAGGTAGGTGAAGTGCAAAACCCACTTTTCCTCACTTTTCACAACCTTAAACACTGTGGGGATGTAACAGAGCACAAGGTGAGACTGAAATGGGGGGGCCTCCTTGGAGCAAGAGGGAGGGAGGAGGGATCACTTGGGTGGGGGGCCTGTCTCCCAGCAATAAACAGGTCTCCCTGAGCCCCCACCTACAGAAGCACCTCCCTCCACATCTCCTGAGAGAGAAATCAAACCTATGTGAGAGGGGTGTAAAGTTCTGTTCTGGACACCCAGAACTGTAAACCAAAGTGTTACCCCTCTATTTTAGAAAGAATGAGCTTTACTGGAGATTAGACTGTGTCAGCTCCCTGCCACATCTTTCTGTTCAATTCACCAGCAAACTCCTCGAGACTCTGCCAGTCTTTACCATAGCTTGCAGGTAACAGTCAGTGAACTCCAGCTCCTGAGTTCCCCAGAGACATTTCTCTGCAGCATCCAGTCCCTCTCACTGTACACTTGCAAAAGTTATTAAGTTCGTTGCCTCCAAAGAGCTAGAGCTCATACCAGCCTGTTACAATCTTTGGCTAAGCAGTTTTTTCACTGACATCAAGTTACCAGCATCACTGGCCATTTAGACCAAGGCATCCAGTTTTCACAGACTCAGAGGGTGCTGTTTCCTTTGCTCCTTAAGTGATGGGTATGTCCTGGAAGTCTATTGAATTTTCTGAAGAGCCAGGAAGACTTCCTGGGGGTGCAGACTCTGTCCCGCGGCATGCTCACTAAGCTCTTTCCTAGGAAGCTTGTTGGTTTGCTTTGTTTACCTTATATGTAAATGTATTTTCGTTGTTCTCTACCTCTATTCCTTTGGCTAGGGCTGGCTGGCTTTATGCACTGCCTCCCAAACACATTAAGAACATATTTCCAGCACTCATGTATAACTCTTTGTACACAACCCACACAGACATCATCCAATGATTTTGGGGACCAGTGTGTCACCAGTTTATATATGACACCTTACATGACACCTTTTAGATATATATGAAGACAACTGTGTGGTGGGGGTAGTGAATGAGTCAGCCCTGATCTGAGTTACAGTATGGTGGCTTTGTCAATTAGTATCAGAGAGCTCCTAGGGCACTTTTGAAACTTTTTGGCCCTGGTGTTTCTGTATACCACCATCCCATTATAACTCCCTTCTTTCTATTCTCTCTCTCTCTGCTGGATAGCTCCTTGCCTCACTGGCAGCTGTCTTTTCACCATGACTCCCAGGAATTGTTTTCCCTCCAATGCTCCCCCCCCCACATGGGCCTGTCCTCTCCACCATCAAACCAAACATCTTGGAATCTGGTCACTGCACCGTCCTGGCTAACACTGGGTGGGGTTTGCAATGGAACATGGTTCTGATCTATGTTCATCTTCCCCTGAGTCATACAGGGCCCTGCAGGTGCCTCCCGGGGCAGCGCAGCTCAGGCACAGATGAGACCGAGGTTAGTCCTGTCTACACTGCAGCACCCGGCCGCGCTCTGAGGGTGTTGGCAGCCACCGTGTGCTCAGTGGCTCCTGCAGGAACAAGAGACAGAGTGCTAGGAGGGCCCATCCCTCCCTTCTTTGGTTCCAGCATTTCGTGCTCCTGGCTCCCTCCCTTCTGCCAACTCTTACCTTCCCCAGGATCCTCCTGCTCCCCTGAGCTCCTCCTCCTCACACTGGGGTCTCCTTCCCCTGTCATTTCTGCCACAGACTCTTCCTCCTTGTGGTCTCTCTCCCCTCCGCCTCTCATTACATCCCTGTGATGGGGCGCACTGGGCGGGAAGGGGTTAACCCTACATTGTGGGCTGAGGGAGCCACTCCGCATGCTCCAGGTGCCGCAGTATAAAAGAGAACAGCCCAGCTCAGTTAGGGAAGGATCTGTGTTAGGAGCTCCAGCTGAAGGCTGCCTTTGCCTGAGGAGACTTGGAAGACAGCCTGGGGTCCCAGCTGCCCAGGGAGCAACCTGCACTGCGGAACCTGTAGACCCCCAATGCCTCCTGGACAGACACTCGAGGCTGCAGTAGGAAGTGGCCCAGAGGAGGTGGAGTGGTATCTCCTACTGAGGTAAGCTCAGGGTGTTTTGGTGGGTCTCCCCTCTGCGCGAGTGATGACCTGCTCTGCCACTAATAGGGCACTGGGTTGGGTCCCCTCTACCTGGGCCAGTGGCCCCTTGGGTGCTGGCTGTTAGGCCACATGCTCCTGCATGGGGGAGCAGTTGTATCACCACTGGCCATTGGGCCCCGCTACGCTGCAAAAAGGGTGCAGAACTCCAGAGTCTGGCTGCTGGGCTGTACTGCCCTCCACGCCTGATATTGCACCCACACATCCCTGCACCCCCTTTTCTGCCCCTCTCCTCTCTACCAGCTCACAGGGCCTGGTGATGGGAATTGAGGGTCTGTTCTCAAAGTAATAAAACAAACTAAAAACAGCGGTCACAACTGTTTTCTGGAACACAGCAATAAGATTTGTTGACTCCTACCCTTTGCATTTTTTATCTTGTTTTCTTTTCATGTGTAGCAAGTGGTATAAACAAATTCATTGGAGTCATAGACTCTGACATTAAGGTCAGAAGGGACCATTATGATCATCTAGTCTGACCTCCTGCACAACGCAGGCCACAGAATCTCACCTTCCCACTCCTGCAATAAACCTCTCACCTATGTCTGAACTATTGAAGTCCTCAAATCATGGTTTAAAGACTTCAAGGTGCAGAGAATCCTCCAGCAAGTGACCTGTGCCCCACGCTGCAGAGTAAGGCAAAAAACCCCCAGGGCCTCTTCCAATCTGCCCTGGAGGAAAATTCCTTCCCAACACCAAATATGGTGATCAGCTGAACCCTGAGCATGTGGGTTCACCAGCCAGATACCCAGGAAAGAATTCTCTGTAGTAACTCAGATCCCACCCCATCTAACATCCCATCAGAGGCCATTGGGCACATTTACCATGAATAGTTAAATATCAATTAATTGCCAAAATCATGTTATACCATCTCCTCCATAAATTTATCAAGCTTAATCTTGAAGCCAGATAGGTTTTTCGCCCCCACTGCTTCCCTTGGAAGGCTATTCCAGAACTTCACTCCTCTGATGGTTAGAAACCTTTGTCTAATTTGAAGTCTAAACTTCCTGATGGCCAGTTTATATCCATTTGTTCTTGTGTCCACATTGGTACTTAGCTTAAATAATTCCTTTCCCTCCCTGGTATTTATCCCTCTGATGAACTTATAGAGAGCAATCCTATCTCCCCTCAGCCGCTTTAGCTTAGGCTAAACAAGCCATGCTCCTTGAGTCTGTCATGCCCCAATGATTTAAAATAGTTAAGTAAAATAGGGTGTGATTGCAGATGTATGTTTGAATGTTTAAATAAGTAATAAAAGGTTAAGGTGCCAGCCTTGAAATAAAAAAAACTACCCAGGACCATTTGGCTGAAAAATGTGTTGCGTAAAATAGCCCAATAAGAAGCCTGAGGGCACCCCAGAATCCACCCCTAACCACCCCAAGAACAGGGGCCAAAACACAAAATAACAACAAACCATCATTGCCGTACCATATGCATAATTAATTATCACTTCAAACATGAAAACAACACTTCAAACATGAGAGCAGCATAACAAAGCAAGCCTCATAAATTTTTATAAAAAATAAATCCCTATGAATACAAACCCTAAAAACTTTGTCTGGTTCTGCAACCACCCTCCAAAAGCATCAAATGCGCATCTGACAAGACTCAACTCCATCCTCATGTCCAGGCCACCTGGCCAGTGACTTGGCACAAGCAACTCTAAAGCTGGTAACTATATAACAAAAACCTTGCAAAACTTGTGTGTGTATGTGTATATATGTATGTGTGTATATAAATAAAATGTTATAACTATAACTTACTTCTTACTCTAATTCTTTTTATATTCACAAAAACACAGTGTATTGCCTTATCCCCTAAATAAAATCCTGCTGTTTTTCATTTTCTAAGCATAATGGGGGTGGGGGGGGGCAGGTGATACCCTTTGTACCAACCCCGTGGTAACAGGGCTGGTCAGCACTGGGAGGGGACAGTTTCTGCTGCAGGGTCACTGTCAGGGACAGAGATTCCCTCCAGCCTGAGCTGCGACAGGGCAGATTGTCAGGGGAGTTGCATTTTTACCCTCCTCTTTGTAACCAGGATAGAAATAAGGATGGAGCGTCTCTGAGAAGGTGTCGGTGAAAGTGAACAGATGGGACCTGTCAGTAACATTGTAAAATGAGACCTCACCTGCTTCATAGTCCAGGAAAATCCCCACCTGGTTGGGTGTGATGCCTGTGGGGAGGGGGATCTTGGGGGAGGAGGTGTAGGCCTCGTATTTCCCATCCCTCAGCCACACAGCCCAGTATCCATTCCCAGGAGTGAGTCTGACCTTCCCTGTCCTGATCACAGATTCCTTACAAACCCCCACAGTCCAATTTATTTTGTCTCCCACCTCCACCTCCCAGTAAAACCTCCCACCTGTTAATCCATTTGTGCCCAGGACAGTGGGATAAGTATTGAATCTCTCAGGATTGTCAGGTCGATCCTGTCATCTATCATCGTATGTCAGTTTTCTGATCCTCAGACAGGATAAGGTTGGGATGAACCGTGTTTGGATCCAGAGTCTCATCCACTGGGGAGAGAATTAGAGTCAGTGCTGGGGGCAGGGGCTGGTCACTGGGATCAAAGGGAAATTCACCCACATGCCCATTAATCACTGTGATTTGGGGTTCTTCACCCTTAAGGGGAGTGAGGAGCTCAGTTAATGCTTGGGAGGGGGGGGGAAGCTCTAGGGAGTAGGAGGAGAGGCAAGGCAGGCACCAAGGAATCAGAGCGGGAAGAAAGGGTGGGTGCCTGTGGATGGAGCAGGGCACCAGGCGGGGGGCATGTACCAGGGTGCAAAAGGTGAGGGGTGGGGTGGTTGCTGGGGTGATGTGGGGGGGGGGAACAGGGGTGGGGTCACAGGGAAAGAAATGGGAGTGGGCTGGAGTGGCGGCAGGGGAAGGGTGGGTTGCAGCAGAGGACCAGGGATGAGGGGCAGGTGCCATGGAGCTGGGAGGAGATGGGTAGTGAGGGGGAAGGGCTGGCACAAGCAGAGGAAGGGGACAGGTGCTAGGGAGGCAGAGAGGGGAGGGCAGGCTGCAGGGGAGGGAAAGGGCAGGTGCCGGGGCAGAGGGAAGGTGCTCAGGCTGGGGTAGGGCAGCGAGGGAATGGGATAGGCAGGCACTGTGGGAGCTGCGGGAAGGGGTGGGTGCCAGGGGGACACTACAATGAGGCCTCGAGGCCACTCAGGCCAATTCCCCGTTGTGCCGGCCCCTGCACAGACAGAGGCGGGATCTTCACCTGTGTCTGAGGGGCACAGATCCCAATGACCATCAATGGGAGGTGGGCTCCTGAGTCACTAAGTCCCTGGTTTCAGCTCCACCGTGATGCATAAACTTCCTGCTGACCCCGGAGGTGTCAAAACTCACTTGGCGCCAAAGTTTGTGCAGTAAAAGTTCCCTCCGTGCCTGTGTTTCTCCCTCCAGCCATGACCATGGCTGCCTCCCTCTAGGCGCGTGGACGCCTATTCCCCTGCCTGAACCCCAGCGTGATCCAAAGACTGGGGGAAGATCGGGGTCCAGCCATCCCAGCCTAGTTTGGTAGGCGGGCTCAGGGGCGCTCTCTCAGACCGGGTCCCTCAGGCGAGGTCACACAGCATCTGGTTGGGGAGGGCTTCCCTCATACATTTTAACCCAGTGGCTAGAGCATTCCCCTAGGATGGGGGGACTCCCAGTCCCTGCTCTCCTCAGGCAGAGGGGGAGCTTAAACTGAAACAGGGCTCTGCCAGTCTCAGGAGAGCGCTTTGACCACTAGGCAAGGCTGAGGTGGGGGGCTCCCGCACTCTCTCCTGCTGAGGATTTTCCATGGTGGATAAATAAAGGTCCATTGGTGCAGGGACGGGACCCTGGCTTCCCCCCTCGCCGGGGGGGTGCTCTAACCCCCCAGCTGTAAAGTCAGCTGCATACTTGCTCTCTCTGACCCAATCACAGGTGCCGACTCCGTGGGTGCTCCGGGGCTAGAGCACCCTCAGAAACAAAACAGTGGGTGCCCACCAGCCATCCTCCAATCAGCTCTTTGGTGGGCCCAGCTGTTTGGCAGTGGGCAGGAGGTGCTGGTGTGGGGCAGAGCGGGGGCAGGAAGAGATGGAGCAAGGGCAGGGCCTTGGGGGAAGGGGCAGAGTGTGAGCAGGGCCTTGGAGTGGGGGTGGAGCACCCACCCAGAAAGAAGAAAGTCAGCACCTGTGCCCAATGACCTTTAGTTATTCAATCCATAGTGGAGCAGGTTCAACAGAGGAGAGAGTCTGTTCCGAGACTTCCTATCTCAGAGGTTCTCAGACTGTGGGTTGGGACCCCAAAGTGGGTCTCAACCCCATTTTAGTGGGGTCAGCAGGGATGGCTTAGACTTGCTTGGGCCCGGGGCTGAAGCTTGAGCCCCACGCCCCAGGGCCAAAGCCTGAGGGCTTCAGCCTTGGGCTGTGGGGCTCAGTTTACAGGCCCCCTGCTTGGGTCTGAAGCCCTTGGGCTTCAGCTTTGCTTCCTGCTTCCGAGGAGTGGAGCTCAGGAAGGCTTTGGCTTCCCCACCCAAGGTGGTGGGGTTTGGGCGGGCTCAGGCTTTGGTCCCATGTCTTCGGGTCGTGTAGCAATTTTTGTTGTCAGAAGGGGGTTGCGATGCAATGAAGTTTTTTATGTTGGGCACGAGTTGTGTTTTACCTTTATTTTTCTTGTAACCATTTATGCCTCTTCATTAATTGAATAAAAGTTAAATCTATTTTGTTGTGCCAAATTTGTTTTATCTAATCCCATGTGTTTGAATTGAAGATTTTTGGAAACTCCATTTGGGATAACCAGATTCGTGCATATCATTTCTATTAATAAATTGACAGACTTTAAATGGGCATGCTTGTATTGTCCAGGAGAAGACCTACATTTCCGGGGGAAAAATGTGGGCCTCGGAGTGTGCTGAGATTACCCTGTGGTATAATTCAGGCTGGTAAGAGCCTCGGTGTGACTGGCCGACGGCAGGTACACACACACCAAGCTCTTTGTGAACAATCCTGACTGGATGCTATAGCAGCAAAGCAGTGTAAAGGGGGGGGGGGCACAGCTACTCACTAGTCTAGATTGTACCCTCTGTAGGTTGTCACAGACCCCCTAACATAGAGCCCAACTCCGTGGGTGCTCCAGGGCTGGCAGTCAGCTCCCCCCCCCAGCATCTCCCACCTGCCAGTGGCCCTGATGATCAACTCCTCCCCCTCCCCGCAGCACCTCCTGGCCGCCGCAATCAGCGGTTCTGCAGCATGCAGGAGGCCCTGGTGGGAGGACCGGGGATGGGGCACGCTTAGCGGAGGAGGTGGAACTTGGCAGGAAGATGACCGGCGGGGCTGGGAGATGGGGGAAGGGATGGAGTGGGGGCAGGGCATGGGGCGAAGTGGGGCTTGAGCACCCCCAGGGCAAGGAGGAAGCCGATGCCTGTGCTCCCTAATGGTAACTATAATGGACACCCCCCCTCCCTTCCAGCTCAGTGTAGTGGGATACTTTGACATGCAAGGAGCTGCTACGTTAGTGACAGAACAGGGGTGGGGGCTTAGGGGAAGGGGCGGAGTTTCCCAGCCCTGACCTTTCTGCCCCCAAGGCCCCGCCCCTTCCAGGGGGCAGAACCGCCCCCCCCTTGGTAAGGACACTGGGCCCTGTGCAGGGAGCACTGGTAAGTCCCACTTTCACCCTTGACTAGCGGCGCTGCAATGTGCGTGCACATCCAGTGGGCTCTCTAATTCCTGCTGGAGCTACCCACGGTCAGGCTGGGTGCAAACATACACACGCTGCTCAGCCACTGCTGGGAGGCAGAAAAGCTGCTTTGTGGCAACTGGGTCAGGGGAGTGTCACAAGCTGGTAATAAAAACCTGTCTGCCCTTGCAGTGGGGACAGGGCCAGCCTCACCCCAGAGCCAGGGGGACACTGAACAGCTCTTCCCTGGGCATGTTCCACTAGAAGAAAACTGTGGCTAAAGCCCGGTCTGAGCACGGAAATCCTGCTGCTGGGAAGAGAGACCTGAGTCGTTCAGTGCCAGTGATGGACAGATAAGAATGCCCATCCTGCAGAACCCAGGTACCACCCTGCAAAGGGGACACCAGGGGGCAGCGTTGCCTCACCCATCAGACCTTTCCCAAAGGGAACATCTCCCTGCTCTGCAATAAACCTGGGTGTTGTCTGCCCCTTTCCATCAGCCCCCAGTGACATTGCTATTTCCAGCCAACTGAATGTCACAGGGAAATGCTCTGTACAGGGAAAGGAGCAGAGAGCTCCCAGAGGAAGGTAGGTCTCACCATGGATTCAATGCCAGCGGTATGTACAGTACCTGTGTAGAGCCGGGTGCTTCTCCACTCTGCAACCACACACAGAGGGGTGAGAACACCCCTGGACACAGACACACTGAGCAGGAGACAATGTCACACAGGGGTCGTACTGCGGGGAATGGAACTTACTGATCTCAGCCTGGAGTTTGTCTGAAAATAAAACAGAGAGAAATGAGTCAGTGTCACATTACCTTGCAGAAGGGAAGTGAGTGAAAAAGACCTTAAAGAAAGAAATTAAAATCCTTAGACTCAGTCTGGAGCCTATGTCAGCAACCAGGCACCAGCACCCCCTGAGCAACAAAGGATATTGGAAAAGAAGAAATACAGAATTACAGCCCAGAGAGCCTTTCTTCAATACCTGGTAAACTGATTGAATCAATAACTAAATTTGAATTCTAAAAACGATATGGGCATGACATTCTAAAGTCTAACCAGCCGAGGTTCTGCAAAGGAAAATGATATCTCATTAAATCTATCTGAATTCTTTGAGCATGCCAATAAAATAGCGGTCAAAGGAGAACCCTCTGGAATGGGTTTATATCTTTGCAATGTTGTTGTAGCCATGTTGGGTTTAGGATATACGAGAGACAAGGGAGGTGAGGTGAGGTGGTAATTTATGTGGACTTCCAAACAGTCTTTGACAAAGTTCCTCACAAAAGATTATAAGGAAACCCAGTCATCATGGTATGAGAGACTAAAATACAATCATGGATGAGAAACTGTGGCTACTGTCAGAGACAGGATCCCAGACTAGACAGCCTCCAGTCTGATTTACTCTGGCAATTTCTGTGTTCTTAAAAGCATCTGGTTTAGAGCCTGATGCAGCTAAACACTCTGCACATTCTGAGCAGGGATAGATTTACTTGTAGTTCAACATGTGCTTAACCACCTTTTTGAACAGGGGCTCTAGTGAATATACATTTAAAGGCCTGTTCCTGTAACAGCTATCTAGATGATAATCTCCAAATAAATGTGGCTATCTTGAAGTTAAGGCAGTCTTATGAAAATCCACTATTGGTGGCTGAGTGAAGCAAGGTCCTACACTAAACTCAATGGCATTTCTATTTCTTTGTCTGTAATTCAATAGCTTTTGAAAACGATATTTGATCAATTCCAACATTTCCAGGTGTGCTCTAGGCATTAATGGGCAGAGCCCTAATGTTTATGGTAAAAATCAGAAAACTGGTAAAGCCTAATTTTAGTGGAAATCGAGTTTCTTGTTCAAGTAGAACACAGATTCCCCCCCACATCAGTAGGTCAATAATTCATATACTTACCAACAACACTCTATGATGTGAACAGGCAGAGGGGAGCACGCTCCAGTATGCTCTGCCTTGAGGAGATCAGGTTGTAGCAGTTCTGCATCTATGAGCATATCACTCCAATGGCTGATCACTTACCCAGGGTTCAGAATCATTTTGCAGACATCACAGCAGGAATTTTCCCTTAAACCACTAGTGGTCTCTGAAGCCTTGCAATCTGAGAGTCGTTTTTGCAGTGTGGGGCATTCCAACAATTGACCTGTTCACCACAAGGCATAACAGAAAATGCTGTCTACTCTTGGGGGTTGGGGGGGGGGTCTGAGTCTGGGCTCCCTGTCTGACATCTTCCACCTCAGCCAGCAGTCAGCTCTCCTGTATGCTTTTCCTCCAATCCTAATCATCATACAGGTCATCCTCAAGCTGAGAGCGGATCATGGCAAGCTCATTCAAATTTCCCTGGCATGGCCGAGGCAGTGCTGGTTCTCTGACCTTCTCATGTTACCAATTCAGCCTCTCTGGTACCCTTTCCTCTCCATCCCAAGCTACTCTCAAAGAAGCATAGTCACTCCTTGCATCCCACGCTCAGCTCTCTGCATCTCACAGTGTGGCTGCTTCATGGTTGAATGGGGAGGAAGAGTATTGTTCAGTGGCCTACTCAACAGTAAAAAGCCTTCTACCAGAATGGCCTAGTCAGTGAAATGGACGTGTTTTTTGGTGCAGTTGTTGACCCACGGAATCCAACTGATGCTGGCTTCTATCCAGGACATCTCGGAGCTTTTGTTGCACTTTTAGTCATCCAGCCTTGCGCTTAGCTCATTGAGAGTGCACAAAGTGGCGATTTCAGTGTTTCATCCTCCATTCACAGAAGATCACTCTTCTCTAATGCCATGGGCTTATTCATCCATCTGCCCTCCGGTCTGAGAGCCACTTCCTGTGTGGTACCTGAACACAGTCCTAGCAGCTTTAATGGGACCTCTGTTTGAGCCCCTGATATCTTGTCCCTTTCTGCTGTTGTGTCAAAAGACTGCCTTCCTGGTAGCAATGAAATATGCAAGGCGAGTCTGTGAATTGTAGGCTCTGACAACAGAGCTTTCTTATACCTAGTTCTCCACAGACAAAGTGACTTTACAACCCCACCCAATATTTCTGTCCAAAGTAGTTTCTCAGTTTCATTTGAATCAGACAGTGCATTTATCTGTGTTCTTCCCTAAACTGCATTAATCTCCAGAAGAGCAGCGTCTCCATACTTTAGATGTCAGGCTATGTCTAGCCTTCTATCTGAACAGGACTAAACCTTTTTGTGCTTTGCCTGGTCTGTGTCATATGCAGATTGTATGAAGGGTCAGGCAGCCTCTTCACAGACGATCTCTAAATGGAAAACATTGTGTATGAAGACTGCAGATTAAATCACTTTGGCCTCACCTCCTCTGCAGGTGCGAGCTCATTCTACAAGAGCACAAGCAGCATCAATAGTGTTCCTCACTATTGCCTCAATATCGGACATGTGCAGGGCTGCTATGTGGTCATCAATATATACGGTCACGAACCATTATGCCATTACTGCATCATCCAGGGCAGATGCAAGCTTTGGTAGGGTGGTCCTGCAATCCTTGTTTAGGTAGACTCCAAGCCTTGCCTCTTGGGTGGGGGGTAGGGGGGTAGGTCCTGCTTGTGAGTCACCTAAGTGGAATACTTGGCTGATTCTACTTGAAGAAGAAAAACTGGTTACTTACTGTAACTGTGATTCTTTGAGATGGGATGCAGGCATACTCCATGACCCACTTCCCATCTCCTTTGCATCAGAGTCCAGTATCTGGATGCTTGGTGTGAAGGAACCGAGGGGGAGCAGGGCGGCATTGCCTCACTTAGCCAGGGGAGGGGCCATCACCATAAAACACAAGTGCTGCCCCTCTATGAGTACTACTAGGCAAAATTCCCCAGCTTCGATGTGCTTGTCCCACACATGACTAGGTGGAATATATGGCGTGAATCACACCTTGAAGCACCACAGTTAAAGCATGTAACCATTTCTTATCCTGTTTTCTGATTTTCAAGAAAATCAACAGGGTTCTGACCAGAGTGTGGGGGGAAGGACTCAGCCTACATAATCAATGAAGTAGGAGACCCTCTAGTTTAAAAAAAAAAAGCCACATAATTTTGCTTCAAATGATCTAAATTTTCACAATGAGATTCTGTGCTGGGAATCTGCAGCCTCAGAGCCCATAAGAGCTAAGGTGACTTTCGGCATCACTGACATCCTCCTGATCCTGGGCTGCTCTGGATAATGTAACTCGGGGCTAGTTCTGCAAGAGTGTTGTAGTGATGTCATCTCCAGAGCACCCTCTTCTAGCATAGGGGGCTTGCAGGTACCCAAGCCTCATTTCTATCCTGGCACGTCCGAGCACATAAAATAAACATCTCCTTCTGGGGGTTTCTGATACATTATAAATTAATTGATTTATTCATTTTCTCCCCTCTTGTCACTTTACCTTTCTCTCTGTGTTGCCTCCAGAAGCAGTAACTGGCCAGGGCAATGAGAACAGCCAGGAGACCAGGATCACCCCCAGAGCCACCCTCCAGGGACTGACTCTCAGGAAAAACTGCTCTGCAAGAGAAACTGTTATTGACTTGAGAACAAGTATGTACATAAGAATATTAGAACAGCCAGACTGAGTCAAACAAATGTTCCATGTAGCCCAGTATCCTGTCTTCTGACAGTGGCCAATGCCAGCTGCCCCAGAAGAAATGAACAGAACAGGGCAATCATTCAGTGAGCCATTCCCTGTCACCTATTCCCAGCTTCTGGCAGCTAGTTTTAGGGACACCCAGAGCATGGGACTGCATCCCTGCCCATCTTGGCTGATAGCCATTGATGGACCTATCTTCCATGAGTTTATCTAGTTCTTTTTTTTAATCCCATTATAGATTTGGCCTTCACAACTTCCCCTGGCAACGAGTTTCACAGATTGACTGTGCGTTGTGTGAAGAAATACTTCCTTTTGTTTTTTTTAAACCTGCTGCCTATTAATTTCATTCCTGGTTCTTGGGTTATGTGAAGCGGTAAATAACATTTCCTTATTCACTTTCTCCATACTAGTCAAAATGTTATAGAGTGCTATCATATCCCCTCTTAGTTGTCTCATTTCCAAACTGAACAGTCCCAGTTGTTCCATACCCTTAAGCCTTTCATACGTGTAATAATTTTTTTGCTCTTCTCTATACCTTTTTAATTTCTAATATATCTTTTTTGAGATGGGATATCTACACACAGTACTCAAGGTGTGGGCCTATCATGGATTTATATATATGTATTATCCTATTATTACTCCTGGGGGGATTCTGCACCAAAAAATTCAATATTCTGTGCCCCCAAATTCTGCATATTTTATTTGTGCAATATAATCACACCAGTTTCAATTGTTTTAGTAAGTTATTTAAACTACAATACAGAAAGAAGTCACAATAAGTATTCAGCATTTCCTAAACACATGAAAATGAAGTTACAAACACTTGATAACTAATACCCTCCATTCCAGTTATCATCCTGGATTTTCATTTAAATTACATTACAGAACACTAAACAGCAAAAAAACAAAAACAAAAAAAGTAGAATGTCTTTTTAAATTGCTCAGACTTTCACACATGAAGGTCATACAGTTTTGCTAATTATTGTCCTGGACCTGGAATGGTACTTTGGGAAGTGCTTGGTTCTGATTGTCCTGACATTTTATTGACTGCTTGGTGAATGTTTTATCTGCCCTCACAGTCTTTTTTTTTTAAATGGGTAAATACAATAAATCCTGAGCTGTAATCTAACCCCATTGTGCCACTTTGGCACAAGAAAAAAGTGAGACAATACATAGATCTTCCTAAAACCAGGATTCCCTTCCTGTCATTTATAAGTAGGAAGACTCCTTTATGTCACTCTGGCAATAGATTCATAGATTCATAGATATTTAGGTCAGAAGGGACCATTATGATCATCTAGTCTGACCTCCTGCACAATGCAGGCCACAGAATTTCACCCACCACTCCTAAAAAAGACCTCACACCTATATCTGTGCTATTGAAGTCCTCAAATTGTAGTTTGAAGACCTCAAGGAGCAGAGAATCCTCCAGCAAGTGACCCGTGCCCCATGCTACAGAGGAAGGCGAAAAACCTCCAGGGCCTTCCAATCTGCCCTGGAGGAAAATTCCTTCCCGACCCCAAATATGGCGATCAGCTAAACCCTGAGCATATGGGCAAGATTCATCAGCCAGATACTACAGAAAATTCTTTCCCGGGTAACTTGGATCTTACCCCATCTAAAAACCCATCACAGGCCATTAGGCCTATTTACCATGAATATTTAATTACCAAAACCATGTTATCCCATCATACCATCTCCTCCATAAACTTATCGAGTTTAATCTTAAAGCAAGATAGATCTTTTGCCCCCACTACTTCCCTCGGAAGGCTATTCCAAAACTTCACTCCTCTGATGGTTAGAAACCTTCGTCTAATTTCTAATCTAAATTTCCTAGTGGCCAGTTTATATCCATTTGTTCTTGTGTCCACATTGGTACTGAGTTTAAATAATTCCTCTCCCTCTCTGGTATTTATCCCTCTGATATATTTATAGAGAGCAATCATATCTCCCCTCAACCTTATTTTAGTTAGGCTAAACAAGCCAAGCTCCCTGAGTCTCCTTTCATAAGACAAGTTTTCCATTCCTCAGATCATCCTAGTAGCCCTTCTCTGTACCTGTTCCAGTTTGAATTCATCCTTCTTAAACATGGGAGACCAGAACTGCACACAGTATTCCAGGTGAGGTCTCACCAGTGCCTTATATAACGGTACTAAAACCTCCTTATCCCTACTGGAAATACCTCTCCTGATGCATCCCAAGACCGCATTAGCTTTTTTCACAGCCATATCACATTGGCAGCTCATAGTCATCCTATGATCAACCAATACTCCAAGGTCCTTTTCCTCCTCCGTTACTTCTAGTTGATGCGTCCCTAGCTTATAACTAAAATTCTTGTTATTAATCCCTAAATGCATGACCTTACACTTCTCACTATTAAATTTCATCCTATTCCTATTACTCCAGTTTACAAGGTCATCCAGATCCTCCTGTAGGGTATCCCTGTCCTTCTCTAAATTAGCAATACCTCCCAGCTTTGTATCATCTGCAAACTTTATTAGCACACTCCCACTTTTTGTGCCCAGGTCAGTAATAAAAAGATTAAATAAGATTGGTCCCAAAACCGATCCTTGAGGAACTCCACTGGTAACCTCCCTCCAACTTGACAGTTCACCTTTCAGTAGGACCCGTTGTAGTCTCCCCTTTAACCAATTCCCTATCCACCTTTCAATTTTCCTATTGATGCCCATCTTATCCAATTTAACTAATAATTCCCCATGTGGCACAGTATCAAACGCCTTACTAAAATCTAAGTAAATTAGATCCACTGCGTTTCCTTTATCTAAAAAATCTGTTACTCTCTCAAAGAAGGAGATCAGGTTGGTTTGGCACGATCTACCTTTTGTAAAACCATGTTGTATTTTGTCCCATTTACCATTGACTTCAATGTCCTTAACTACCTTCTCCTTCAAAATTTTTTCCAAGACCTTGCATACTACAGATGTCAAACTAACAGGCCTATAATTACTTGGATCACTTTTTTTCCCTTTCTTAAAAATAGGAACTATGTTAGCAATTCTCCAATCATACGGTACAACCCCTGAGTTTACAGATTCATTAAAAATTCTTGCTAATGGGCTTGCAATTTCTTGTGCCAATTCTTTTAATATTCTTGGATGAAGATTATCTGGGCCCCCCGATTTAGTCCCATTAAGCTGTTTAAGTTTCGCTTCTACCTCAGATATGGTGATGTCTACCTCCATATCCTCATTCCCATTTATCATGCTACCATTATCCCTAAGATCCTCTTTAGTCTTATTAAAGACTGAGGCAAAGTATTTGTTTAGATATTGGGCCATGCCTAGATTATCCTTGACCTCCACTCCATCCTCAGTTTTTAGCGGTCCCACTTCTTCTTTCTTTGTTTTCTTCCTATTTATATGACTATATAACCTTTTACTATTGGTTTTAATTCCCTTTGCAAGGTCCAACTCTACTTGACTTTTAGCCTGTCTCACTTTATCCCTACATATTCTGACCTCAATAAGGTAGCTTTCCTTACTGATCCCTCCCTTCTTCCACTCCCTATATGCTTTCTGCTTTTTCTTAATTACCTCTCTAAGATGCTTGCTCATCTAGCTTGGTCTACAACTCCTGCCTATGAATTTTTTCCCCTTTCTTGGGATGCAGGCTTCCGATAGCTTCTGCAGCTTTAATTTAAAATAATCCCAGGCCTCCTCTACCTTTAAACCCATAAATTCTTCAGTCCAATCCACTTCCCTAACTAATTTCCTTAATTTTTGAAAGTCAGCCCTTTTGAAATCAAAAACCCTAGTTGCAGATTTATTTTTGTTAATCCTTCCATTCAGTTTGAACTGAATTAGCTCATGATCACTTGAGCCAAGATTATCCCCTACAACCATTTCCTCTATGAGGTCCTCATTACTCACCAAGACCAAATCTAAAATGGCATCCCCTCTAGTCGGTTCAGCAACTACTTGCTGAAGGAATCCATCAGCTATCGCATCTAGGAAAATCTGAGCCCTATTATTATTACTAGCACTCGTCCTCCAGTCTATATCTGGGAAGTTAAAGTCTCCCATGATCACACAGTTTCCATTAGTATTTACTTTATTAAAAACATTAAAAAGGGCTCTATCCATATCCAAATTAGATCCCGGCGGTCTATAGCACACCCCAAGCACTATCCCAGGGGAGGCTCTAATAGTTATCTTCCCCAATTTAATTGTTGCCCAGACAGACTCAGTCATATCCATTTCATCGCTTCTTATTTCTTTACATTCTATCTCATCATTGATATACAGTGCTACTCCACCACCTTTACCTTTATTTCGGTCTTTCCTAAACAGCACATACCCTTCAATACCTGTAGCCCAATCATGACTACTATTCCACCAGGTCTCTGTTATACCTATAATATCTGGTTTCACTTCCTGCACCAGTAACTCTAGTTCCTCCATTTTGTTACCTAGGCTCCTTGCATTAGTGTACAAACATCTTAATTTTTGCTGTTTGGCCTCACTCACATTCTGTACCCTATTAGGCACAGTTATTTTACTACCAGTATAACCTATTAGACTTGTATCTACACTGCCCTTCCTCCTACCTACAGCTGTATCCACTCTTACTTCATTTTCTTTCCACTCTATGCTAAATTCTGGCGTGGAGATTACCTGGACATCTCCCAACCATCTCCCCCAAATTCCTAGTTTAAAGCTCTCTTAATCAGTTGTGCCAGCCTCCATCCTAGAAGTCTATTTCCTTCCCTACTCAGATGAAGTCCATCCCGAGAGAACTGTCCTCTATCCATGAATGCCTCCCAATGGCCATACATCCCAAAGCCCTCCTTATAGCACCACTGCCTAAGCCATCTATTGATAGTCATAATCTTGTCACACCTTTGTTGCCCTTCTCTAGGAACAGGCAGAATCCCACTAAAGATCACCTGAGCCTCAATTTCCTTAAGCGTCCTCCCCAGCCTAGCATAGTCTCCCTTAATACTTTCCAGCGAGAATCTAGCCGTATCATTTGTTCCCACATGAAGGATAATTAGGGGATTCTTTCCCGCTCCCTTTAGAATCCTTTTCAACCTCAGGTCTACATCCCGTATCTTAGCACCTGGAAGACAGCACACCCTCCTATTTTCTGGATCAGCTCTGGTTACAGGCCTATCTATTCTTCTCAGTAAAGAGTCCCCAATCACATAGACCTGCCTTTTCCTAGTGACGGTGCTATTCTCCAGTCTATCCCCTGTTCCCTCTGGCTGCAAGTTCTTTCCATTCCCATTCTCCCTTGTAATCCTTTTTAACCCATCCTGTATCCTCCTGGGGCTCATATTTGGTGTAATCTCCATTAACTCTTCCCCTTTTCCTATAGGACTAACCGCTCTTCTCTTCTTCCTTGCCCTGTCACCTTCAGTGACTACCTGCTGAGCCCCTTCTTCATTTTCCAACTCTGCAAACCTATTCTGAAGCTCTATTTCTCCTTCACTAGCCCGTCTTTTCCTCTGCCTAGTTCTTTTAGTCACATGCTTCCACTGACCACTTTCCTCACCCAGTCTCCCCTCAGAATTCCCTAGTCCTGCTTCCATCTGCAAGTCTGAACTTTGCCCTTCAGATACCTCATGTCTTTGCTCCATAATCTGCTCAAACCCCTTCCTAAACTCTACCAGACTTTCCACCTGCATCTCCAAACCTCTGATCTTTTCCTCCATCAGCTCTATCAGACGGCATTTCATGCAGACAAAACACTTACCAGGTGCCCCCTCCAGGATCATGTACATACCACAGCAATGTAGGGGCCTGAAAAGTTTCACAGGTTTTATACTCCTGGGGGAATTGACTGAAAATGGGACCAGTTAACTAACAATAGGAACAATAGGCCTACAGCAACTTTAACAACTTTACTACACATTCAGGCTGCTACATTTGTGCCTCTAGCCTGCCTCCTGCATAATAAAAAGCCCGACCCTTACACGCCAGAGGGACGTCTTTCTCTCTTGCTTGTTGGGACGCACATCGGTACAGTGCCCTCCCCCCGCCGGTGAACCCGCAGGCGCCCATGCCTGCCCCTCCCCGCCCGGTCTCTGAGGCTGCGCCAGCAGGGCCCGCTGGAGCCCCCGCGCTGCCTCCTCGGCTGCCTGGGAAGCGGCTCATGTCCCTGGCCCCAGCAGCAGGGAGGGGCAGAGGGCTCCATGCGTTGCCCTGGCTTCCAGGCACCGCCTCCGACAGCTCCCATTGGCCGGGAACAGGGAACCGCAGCCAATGGGAGCTTCGGGAGAGGTACCTGGAGGAGCAGCAAGGCAGCACACGGAGCTCTGTGCCCTCACCTCCCCCCCCCCGCCCCCCCGGGCTGCAGGGACATGGTTCTGGCTGCTTCCCGGAGGGGAGCGGCATGGGGCGGGGCGGGGCCAGGGCCAGGGGCGGGGCAGACAGACAGGGAGCCTGCCCTGGCCCCAGTGCATGCCGCTGCCACCCTGGAGCCACTCTAGGCAAGTGGCGCCGGGCCGGAGCCTGCACCCGTAACCTCTCCTGCACTCTGCACCCCAACCCCCTGCCGCACCCCGCACCCCTCCTGCACCCCAACCCCCTGCCCTGAGCCCCCTGCCTGCACCCCAACCGCTTGCTGCACCCCAACTCCCTGCCCTGAGCCCCCTGCCGCATCCCACACCCTTCCTGCAGCCCAATTCCCTGCCCTAAGCCCCCTCCTGCACCCCAACCCCGTGCCCTGAGCCCCCTGCCTGCCCCCAACCCCCTGCTGCACCCCAACTCCCTGCCCTGATCCCCCTGCCTGCACCCCAACCCTCTGCCACACCCCGCACCCCCTGCCCTGAGCCCCCTGCCTGCACCCCAATCCCTTGCTACACCCCAACTCCCTGCCCTGAGCCCCCTGCTGCATCCCACACCCTTCCTGCAGCCCAACCCCCTGCCCTAAGCCCCCTTCTGCACCCCAACCCCGTGCCCTGAGCCCCCTGTCTTCCCCAACCCCCTGCTGCACCCCAACTCCCTACCCTGATCCCCCTGCCTGCACCCCAACCCTCTGCCACCCCATACCCCAACTCCCTGCCTTGAGCCCCCTGCCTACCCTGCATCTCAACTCCCTGCCCTGAGCCCCCACCA
The DNA here is from genome assembly GCF_965140295.1 of Lepidochelys olivacea. Classification (NCBI taxonomy): domain Eukaryota; kingdom Metazoa; phylum Chordata; order Testudines; family Cheloniidae; genus Lepidochelys; species Lepidochelys olivacea. The sequence goes on along the minus strand of NC_140421.1, from coordinate 80,645,820 downwards.
CACCCTGCACCCCTCCTGCACCCCCTGAGGGCAGGGAGGGGGCGGAGTTGGGGTGGGGACTTCGGGGAAGGGGTTGGAATGAGGGCAGGGCAGGGAAGGGGTGGGAAGAGGCGAGGCAGGGGCAGGGCCTCATGGAAGGGGTGGAGTGGGGGCGGGGCCAGGGGCAGCAAGGGGGTGTGTCAGTGATGTGGCCCTCAGGCCAATGCACTAGTCCTCATGTGGCCCTCGTGGTCATTTGAGTTTGAGACCCCTGGTCTAGGTACACTACATCCAGTGGATCACTCTTCTCCACTTTTGTTGACCCCCTCAAAGAACTTTAGTAGATTAGCAAAGCGCGATTTCCCTCTACAAATGCTGCGTTGACTTTCCCCCAATAAATCATGTTCACCTATGTGCCTGGTAATACTAGAGTTCTTTACTAGAGTTTCCACCTATTTGTCTGGTACTGAAGTCAGGCTCACCAGCCTGTAATTGTCAGGATCATCTCTTGAGCCTTTTTTTTTTTAAATAAGAATTTTCTCCATCACCCCCATTGAGAACTGTGATGTTCACAACACACACACACACACACACGTCAAATACTAACAAAAATACTTTTGCTTGAAGCGTAACATGACTTTGTTTCTTAGAATCCAAAACCTTTAAACACAAGAACCCAAAACAGAGAGGGGCTGCTCCCTAAGGCAGTAGGCACAACTTCCACCTTGAAGGGTTCTACAGCTTGGTCTCCAGCACAAGCCCAAATGTCTACACTGCAATTTAAAATGCCCTTAGTCCAAGCCCTGCAAGCCTGAGTCAGCTGGCATGATCCACCAGTGGATTTTGAATTGCAGTGTAGGCATATCCAAAGAGAAGTAAGGTTGCTCAGAAGTAACTAAGAAGTGCTCAGCATGTTGAAGGCCCAGGCCAATACACAGGAGACACAATGATAAATAGTCTCTGCCCACGTCTGCAGCGTCTCTGTCTACCCATGTGCGGCACGGACGGGCACTGACCTGCTATGGAAATCGCTGACTCTCACTCCTGGTTGAGTCGGGGGTTCCTGACACAGCAGGACACTTTCTGGTTGGACTCTTCTGTTAGAACAATGGCAATCTCTGTTTGAAACAGGCCACCAGCCTCTTGGGATATGTTTTCAGAAGCTGATGGTAAGAGCTGCCCCTGGAGATCTCTCCACTGAGCCTCAGGCTGTGGATACCATCCGGATGATCAACACACCACCTGGATCCCTCCATCCTGATGTCCCTCCACAGAGATGTCAGGAGCAGAACCCAAACCTACAGAAGAAATAAATGTACTTGTGATAATCCTACAGTGCCCAGTAATGAGCCAAAAGATTTATTACAGCGTTATCAAAAGCCATTTCCTCTCAAACTAATAATTGAATGGGAGACCACGAGTGCGTTAGGTAAGTTAATCTGGTCAGCTTCCGATTTGATACACAGTAAAATTAATGTTAATGTCAGGGCTTTTTCTTGCTCCAGTTTAATTAAACTGATTTAGTTAATCAAGTGCAAATTCCTGTGTGGACACTCTTAAATCAAGAAGAAATTCACTCAAGCTAAATCAATATAAGTCATTTCTAAACCCATGTAAGTATCCACAAAGAGGTTTGCACTAGTTCACTGAAACCAGTGCACATGTACATGTAGACAAGCCTTAAATAATACACAAATAAAAATCGTCATTCTAAGGGAGTTCAAGTTGCCTTGGCCTCCATTATCTAGTGTTTGTGATTTTGTTTTGCTCAGTGTATTTCCTGGCTTTCAGAGGTACCAAATTTTCTGCTACCCACTTCTGGCATTCTCCAGGGGGCCTGGCCCATCCACTTTTCAGTATGGGCAGAACCCGTGCCCCTCCCTTTCCTCCCGAGGCCATGCTCCCCAGCCAGGCCAGAAGCTGGAGCCCAGCCAGCTCTGGGGAGACACACACCCACCACCTGCACTGGGTGGGGGCCAGGGAGGCAGGGACATGGGCAGGGGGCTGCTCTCAGGCCCCCCCACCCCTGGCAGATGGAGGAGCCCAGGCTCCCCAGCCCAGTTTCTGGCTTCCAGCTTGGCCAGGGGCCGAGGCCTTGAGGGGGAGAGAAGGGGTAGGGGCAGGGAACTACAGGCCAGTCAGCCTCACCTCAGTCCCTGGAAAAATCATGGAGCAGGTCCTCAAGGAATCAATTCTGAAGCACTTAGAGGAGAGGAAAGTGATCAGGAACAGTCAGCATGGATTCACCAAGGGCAAGTCATGCCTGACTAATCTAATTGCCTTCTATGACGAGATAACTGGCTCTGTGGATGAAGGGAAAGCAGTGAACGTGTTGTTCCTTGACTTTAGCAAAGCTTTTGACACGGTCTCCCACAGTATTCTTGCCAGCAAGTTAAAGAAGTATGGGCTGGATGAATGGACTACAAGGTGGATAGAAAGCTGGCTAGATTGTCGGGTTCAACGGGTAGTGATCAATGGCTCCATGTCTAGTTGGCAGCTGGTATCAAGTGGAGTGCCCCAAGGGTCGGTCCTCAGGCCAGTTTTGTTCAATATCTTCATAAATGATCTGGAGGATGGTGTGGATTGCACCCTCAGCAAGTTTGCAGATGACACTAAACTGGGAGGAGAGGTAAATATGCTGGAGGGTAGGGATAGGATACAGAGGGACCTAGACAAATTGGAGGATTGGGCCAAAAGAAATCTGATGAGGTTTAACAAGGACAAGTGCAGAGTCCTGCACTTAGGACGGAAGAATCCAATGCACCGCTACAGACTAGGGACCGAATGGCTCGGCAGCAGTTCTGCAGAAAAGGACCTAGGGGTTACAGTGGACGAGAAGCTGGATATGAGTCAACAGTGTGCCCTTGTTGCCAAGAAGGCCAATGGCATTTTGGGATGTGTAAGTAGGGGCATTGCCAGCGGATCAAGAGACATGATCGTTCCCCTCTATTTGACACTGGTGAAGCCTCATCTAGAGTACTGTGTCCAGTTTTGGGCCCCACACTACAGGAAAGATGTGGAAAAATTGGAAAGAGTCCAGCGGAGGGCAACAAAAATGATTAGGGGACTGGAACACATGAGTTATGAGGAGAGGCTGAGGGAACTGGGGATGTTTAGTCTATGGAAGAGAAGAATGAGGGGGGATTTGATAGCTGCTTTCAACTATCTGAGAGGGGGTTCCAAAGAGGATGGCTCTAGACTGTTCTCAGTGGTAGCAGATGACAGAACAAGGATTAGTGGTCTCGAGTTGCAGTGGGGGAGGCTTAGGTTGGATATTAGGAAAAGCTTTTTCACTAGGAGGGTGGTGAAACACTGGAATGCATTACCTAGGGAGGTGGCGGAATCTCCTTCCTTAGAAGTTTTTAAGGTCAGGCTTGACAAAGACCTGGCTGGGATGATTTAATTGGGGATCGGTCCTGCTTTGAGCAGGGGGTGGGACTAGATGACCTTCTGAGGTCCCTTCCAACCCTGATATTCTATGATTCTATGATTCTATGATTCAGGGCCACAGAGGGGATGGGGCCTCGTGGCCCCCGCCCCTTTTAGGAAGAATATGTCACCCCTTACTGGTGCTGGTGACTTTGCAGTGGGAATAAGGAGGGGGCTGTAGCCAGTTAAATGGGGAGGTGGTCGCTCTGTGGGGTTTGCAGAGAGCAGCAAAAGAGGGCACTGAAGGGGTTTGTTGGGGAAAGTTCACTGGCGCCGAAGACGACCAGGAGCACCCAAGACTCAAAGCTGCACTGGATCTCTGCCCAGGATCCCTGAACTCTGACTGTAGCTGCAGTGCTGTGTGTCTGCCCTCTCGTATTGTGGTACCACTGGGCCCGTGTTGGCTCGAACCCCGTTTTCCTGTTCCCACTATGTTCTCCCCTGTTGTTTGTCTACCTTCATCCTTCTGTAAGTCAATATTTCCCTTTCCTATATTTGTGGTACTATTCTGGGGTGTGTGCATTTACCCTGGGGGATGGGGGGTGGGGGGGTTGGAACAGGTGCCCTTATGGTGGAAGGGAATTACCCTGCTGTGCTCCACAAAATACTTGTCAGTGCAGAATTAAGGCTGCCCAGCAGTCCCTTGTCCCTTTCCAAAATGCAGAGAGCAGCTAAACTTAAATTTCTGAAATGCAAGAGATACAAAGTAACAGCACCCACCACCCCAGCCGTGCCCCCTGATCTCTGCCTCCTGGGCTGGCAACAGGTGCTGGAAACAGTTCAATAAGGGTGGTGCCATCATACACAGGCATGAGGAAGGGCTAGGGAAGGTGCCGTTGCTGGTGTTGTGTTTCTCGGATTTGGATTCCAGCATCTATCTGCCTGCACTCCCACTGCCTTCCCCATGTTCAGAGTCGCCGTACTGACTGGGGGAGGGATTCATTCGAGCAGGCTGGCAGAGCTGTCACTGTGATAAGAGGAGAGGTGTGTGTACCTTGAGGGATCACATACGTGTCTTATTTCAGTGCTGAGGTAGACTGTGTCAGCAGAACTGCCCAGAGGCGTCTTCTTGCCACGGGGTCTGTCAGCAGTCTGGTGTTCACGGCACCTGACCTAAGCCTCCTGTCACGGTCACAGAATTAGCTACACCTGACCCCTGGCTGGTCTGTCTGGCAGCACTTTCAGGGGTTAGACCTCCTGCCTTCACCTGTCCTCGTGGAGAATTCCTCAGCTCTCCCACTCTTGGACCAGGCCTGGGCTACAGGACTCTCTGTATCAACCACTGTTACTCTGTGGGTGCCAGACACCAGCCGAGATCAATCCCCACTGGTGACATCAGTGAGGGGAGGATCAGAGCCATCGTCTGGCACCCTGATGTGCACAAAAACGTTCTAATAACTATCTGTTAGTATCACGTGACCTTTTATTGGTGTCTGTGTGTCTCATTAATCCCTGGCTCTAATGACCCTAAATTTAGCTCTCTAACACTACCCCAGAGTCCAGTGAGCCACAGCAATTTTCAAGACAACCCTGAGCTACAGACTAGGGACCGAATGGCTAGGCAGCAGTTCTGCGGAAAAGGACCTAGGGGTGACAGTGGACGAGAAGCTGGATATGAGTCAGCAGTGTGCCCTTGTTGCCAAGAAGGCCAATGGCATTTTGGGATGTATAAGTAGGGGCATAGCGAGCAGATCGAGGGACGTGATCGTTCCCCTCTATTCGACATTGGTGAGGCCTCATCTGGAGTACTGTGTCCAGTTTTGGGCCCCACACTTCAACAAGGATGTGGATAAATTGGAGAGAGTCCAGCGAAGGGCAACAAAAATGATTAGGGGACTGGAACACATGAGTTATGAGGAGAGGCTGAGGGAGCTGGGATTGTTTAGTCTGCAGAAGAGAAGAATGAGGGGGGATTTGATAGCTGCTTTCAACTACCTGAAAGGGGGTTCCAAAGAGGATGGCTCTAGACTGTTCTCAATGGTAGCAGATGACAGAACGAGGAGTAATGGTCTCAAGTTGCAGCGGGGGAGGTTTAGATTGGATATTAGGAAAAACTTTTTCACTAAGAGGGTGGTGAAACACTGGAATGCGTTACCTAGGGAGGTGGTAGAATCTCCTTCCTTAGAGGTTTTTAAGGTCAGGCTTGACAAAGCCCTGGCTGGGATGATTTAACTGGGAATTGGTCCTGCTTCGAGCAGGGGGTTGGATTAGATGACCTTCTGGGGTCCCTTCCAACCCTGATATTCTATGATTCTATGAGTGTGGGTCTGGATTTTAGAGCCCTTAGGAAAAACAGCTGTTAACAGTCAACTAGAATAAACCTCAACCAGAGCAGAGCTGCTGCCCCACTAAAATGAGATAAATCAGGTGTCATCTCACAATGGCCCCTCTGACTCCACTTATTACCCTGTTGAAGACGTCAAAGTATCACAAGTTACTGACCTGCCACCTGCAGTTCCAATAAAGCTTCTTCATAAGTGACACGGGACTGAAAAAAGCACGTGTACTGTCCCTTGTCGGAGAGTCGGATATTGTATATTCTCAGGGAAACTCTCCCATTGGTGATGTCATCGCTCAAGAGCTCAGTTCTTCCTCGATATTCCGGCATCTGCTCTCCATACTGATCCTGCCCATCACGGTACAGAGTACGGGGATCTGAACCTTCTCAGTTCCATGTTCTCAGCGCTCATCCTGGGGGAGAGGTGGCAGGGCAGGACGGCCTCATCCCCTAGGGAGGCAGTGACTGGATGGTCAGGTCCAATCACTGTGAACTGTGCTGTGAAATGTACAATGGAAAAAGGAAATGAAATAGGCGAGAGGCTGGAGGTGGCATTAATTCAGCAGTAAGATATACAGTAAGAGAGTACCCTGCATTAGCAGTGAACACCATGTACCCAGGCAGCGCTCTCGACATGTCTGTGAGTGTAGAGAGTCACAGGTTTGGCCTCTGACTTCCTCTGGGTCTGCTCAAGGAATGTCCCCTTAGGTCTCAAGCCTTCAGCCATCACCTCTCTCTGGGCAGGGATCCATGTCCTTCTCTCACCACACTGAGGTTTTACAGCTCCCGGCAATTCACCGTGGTTTTCCCAGCAGGCCTGAGAAAAGTCCAGCACCTGCATTTTGCCTTCTCTTCCAGAGCTACGAACAGCATGTGTGAGCGGTTACCAGTAATCAAATCGCACTTCCAAAGCAGAGCAAAAGCCTGACAGAGAAAACGTATCGTAAATCAAAGGTCTGAACACGTTATGCTTATACCAAATGATTCTCATCTGGCACATGGGACTCTTTAAAAATGTCTATAATGGTATCCCTCTTGCTTAACAGGTGATGTCAGTTTGTAGCCCAAAATCCCAGGTCTCTTCTCAGTTTAAATAAAGGATTTAACCAAAAATTGTTCTCTTCAACTTCTGGGAGCTGGTCTGAATTACTTTAAGCAGTTTCCCCTCTGGGTGGTTGTGATAGGATCCCCAGAGTATAACCTGGAACTGGGACCTGGAGGATGGGGACATGGGCCTGGGGCTGCTCTCTGTGCCCCCCACACACACACTGCAGGCATGTGGAGAGTCTGCCATGGCTCCCCACAGCTGCCTATGCAGCTCTTATCATAGCTCAGCTGTGGCTCCAAGACCCTGCCCTGGAGCCAGGTTGGGGAGAGCTGCGTGGGCAGCTTTGGTGAGCCTAGGTCCCTCCAGCTGCACTGAGTGGAGATCCAGGGGGCAGGGACACGGGCAGAGGCTGCTTTTGGCAGCTTCCAGAATTGGCCAGTGGTGGGGACTCCAGGGGAAGAGGAGCAGCGGGGCAGGCCCTTGGGGGGAAGGGGAGGGGCCTCAGGGGGTGCGGGCCCCCGGTCCTCCCACTTTTGGGAAGGCTCCAACGCCCTTGGTTGAAATTCTCTAAGCTCTTCAACTAAAATCACATTATTTTAGGTAAAATATAGAACAGATATATTAACTGCAGAAGTGGTTCTCAAACTGTGGGTCGGAACCCCAAAGTGGGTCATCACCCCTTCTTAATGGGGTTGCCAGGGCTTGTTTTGGACTTGCTGGGCCCTGGGGTCGAAGTCAAAGCCCAGGCCCCACCATCCAGGGCTGAAGCCAAAGCCCAAGGGCTTCAGCCCTTGGTGGTGAGGCTCAGGATACAGATCACGCACTTGGGGCTGAAGCCCTTGGGCTTCAGCTTTGCCCCCCTCCCCCACCAAGGCAGTGGTGTGCAGACTTCAGTCCCCCCCCCCAGGAGTCATGTAGTAATTTTTGTTGTCAGAAGGGGGTCACGGTTCAATGAAGTTTGAGAACCTCTGAACTACAGAAAGATAGATTTTAGGTGATTATAAGTAGCAGGCAGAGAGATCAGAGTAAATTACATACAAAATAAAATCACAGTGTAAAGTGTACAGACTAAGCAAGATTTGAATCAAGTAGTTTCTCACCCTAACTGATGTTACAGGCAGCTCACAGTTCTTAATACACAGGCTGTATTCTCTTTCAGCCTGGGACCAATCTCCCCAGTTCAAAGTCTCTGTCTTCCGTCAATCTTCGAGGTGTTCAGAGAGGGGAGCAGAGAGGCCCAGCTGGGATGTCATCATCCCTCACTTATATTTTCTCTCCACATGCTAGAAAGATCCTTGAGGTGACGTGGGGGTTGGTAGCCGCTGTGGCATGCGTGCCCTCTATGAGAAGCCTATGGGAGAGTGGATTCTTCTTGATGGCCCATCAACACCTGTCTGGCCAGTGACGCTTGCTCCTTTGTTGTCATTGAAAGGCTAGCTCTGGGTGTCTCCCACTTACCACATATTTCAGTAACAAACCTATAGCGATGGTACATAGAATTCAACAGGATATTCAACAGATCAAGGGAAAGTGTGGGACCCCTACTGAATAGTGGAGGCAACCTAGTGACAGATGATGTGGAAAAAGCTGAAGTACTCAATGCTTTTTTTTGCCTTGGTCTTCACAGACAAGTCAGCTCCCAGACTGCTGCACTGGGCAGAACAGTATGGAGAGGTAGTGAGCAGCCCTCTGTAGTGAAAGAACTGGTTAAGGACTATTTTAAAAAGCTGGACATGCACAAGTACATGGGTCCAGATCTAATGCATCTGAGAGTGCTGAGGGAGTTGGCTGATGTAATTGCAGAGCCATTGGCCATTATTTTTGAAATCTCATGGCAATCGGGGGAGGTCCCAGATGACTGGAAAAAGGCAAATATAGTGCCCATATTTTAAAAAGGGAAGAAAAAGAACCCAGGGAACTACAGACCGGTCAGCCTCACCTCAGTCCCTGGCAAAATCATGGAGCAGGTCCTCAAAGAATCCATTTTAAAGCACTTGGAGGATGGAGCTTGGCTGTTCTCAGTGGTGGCATATGACAGAACAAGAAGCAATGGTTTCAAGTTGCTGTGGGGGAGGTCTAGGTTGGATATTAGGAAACACTATGTTTGTCAAGCCAGGCCTTAAAAACCTCTAAGGATGGAGATTCCGCCACCTCCCTAGGTAACCCATTCCAGTGCTTCACCACCCTCCTAGTGCAATAGCCTCTGGCATGTAATCTGCTCCTTGGATTGTGCAACTGAATGACACTAGCCAATATCTCCAGTCCCAGACACAACCCTAGGAACCTCCATCTTCCAGCGTCCAGTTATACCCACTGGACACTGCAAGCTGATATGAGTTCATCAATTTAATAAAGAAATTGATATGTACCAGGCTTGTTATTCCAAGGGGAGTCTCTGACACACTCCAAACCAAACACACTGCTTCAGGTAGAATAAACAAACAGATTTATTAATTATGGAGATAAATTTTAAGTGATTATAAGGCAAAGCATAACAAGTCAGATTTGGTCAAATGAAATGAAAGCAAAACGTATTCTAAGCTGATCTTAACACTTTCAATGCCCTTACAAATGTAGGGCATGACTACACTTGCAGATGTAGAGTGCTTTGAGTTAAACCAGCCTTTACAGAGCATGGCAGGGAAAGCGCTGCAGTCTGTCCACACTGACAGCTGCAAGCGCACTGGCGTGGCCACATTTGCGGCACTTGCAGCGGCATGGGGAGCGGTGCATTCTGGGCAGCTATCCCAGCATGCAAGTGACTGCAACGTGCTTTTCAAATGGGGGGGGAGTGTGGCAGGGAGTGTGTTGTGTGTATGTGGGGGGAGAGAGAGAGTGGGTTTTTGCGGGGCTGAGAGCATATCGGCATGCTGTCTTGTAAGTTCAGACCCCCTTTCCCCCCACCCCTCTCTTTCTCACACACACACACAGCATTGCACAGTAATGGTTGCTTTATAAGCAGCCGGCTGTCAGAAATGGAGCTTTGAAAGGGCATATCCGCATTCCTGCAGTGATTCCAAACAATGAGAAGAGTGGCCACTTGCCTGAAGGGGATTATGGGACATTTCCGGAGGCTGATCAGAGTGCAATAATGCAACACCTCGTTCACACTGATGCCCGGGCATTTCAGCCGAGGCACAGCAAGCATTAATCTTCCTGTGGAGGTGGATTACCAGGAGCGCTCCAGCTGCAGAGTCCAGGCACTCTAAGTGCCTTGCCAGTGTGGATGGGTCGTGAGTTAGAGTGCACTGGGCTGCTTTAATGCGCTCTAACTTGCAAGTGTAGCCATGCCCTTAGATGCTTCTCACCACAGGCTGGCTGGTTGCTCTTCAGCCAGGCTCTCCCCTTTGATCAGCGCTTCAGTCGCTTGGTGGTGGTGTCTGTAGGTGTAGGTGGAAGAGAGAGAGCATGGCAAACGTCTCTCCCGTTTATCCTGTTCTTTTTTCCTCTTGGCTTTGTCCCCTGCACCCCTTCAGAGTCAGGTGAGCATTACCTCATCACAGTCCGAAACTGACCAAAGGAAGGAGGGGTGACTCACTCGAGAGTCCAACAGATTCTTTTGTTGCTGCCTAGGCCAGTGTCCTTTGTTCCTGTGAGGCTGGGCTGGGTTTGTTTCATACCTGCCCTGATGAAGTGTGAACTGCCCCTCTGCTCTTGGATAGTTTTTGCCTGGGCTCATTTTAAGCCAGGAGAATATGTTTTCAGCCTCATAACTACATACATGAAATTATAACCTATAACATTACTAGAACGTTACTTGTAACAACAATTACTATAACATTACTGTAACAAGGATGCTCAGTGCATCTTGAGCCTTCCGAAGACACCCAACATGACAAACTTTGCATTGGATACCACACAATCATTTTACAAGGATGAACATGGGGTGCTTGGTGTTCCCCCGAGTTACAGAGCGTCACACCCTCCCCGATGGAGGAGATTATAGTCCTAAGCCCACAAAACTACATATAGATACTATTTATCAAGGGGTACAAAGATATACAGTACATGCATCATGTTAATTTGATAGTCCCCAAAATATTGCATGTGGTTCCAATGTCGGTCACCCAGAGTTCACATGTGAATGTTATACACTGTCCCTATTATCTCTGAATAGGGCTCCTTGGGTATAATGGATACTGGGGGGTCTGGTTCTCTGATACACCAAGGACTTTTCATGCTGCAACAGCGTGAGGGCCTCTCCAACTGGTGTAGGGATGGTGTAAGGGCCTGCAAGGTGTAAAGATATGAAAATTGATCGTCATCACTATGCAGGTAAAGTTACAGGTCAGATAATGGAGAGGGAGAAGGCGGCAGATAGAAAAGTGCTGGAGGCAGAGAACCAGCCATTGTGGAACTGCACAGAAAAGGGGGGGGGAGGCGTGTCTATGGGCAGAGACGCAGCAAGAGCTGGTTAAATTAGCAGGATGGAAACCACAGCAGGAGGAACCAAAATGCCTGAGTAGTTGTGGGAGCAGCCCCGGGGTGGAGTGGGACATAAGGTCTTCACCAAGGGCACAGAATGAAGAAGCCAGTAAATATCCTCACATCCCCATTGTGAGATGAGGTCTCGCTCTCGGCCCTAGTTAGATGTGCCTAGTGCAATGTGAATAACTTGTGGGTTTTCATTTCATAACCAGAGAGACGGGGATTCATAATTTGTTTGTGGCTTAAGAGTCTGTTCTGTGATTTACACAGTCCAGCTGTATAATCTATAGGAATTGGGTAGTGTCCCTTTAAATAGTATGAGAGCCCTACAATGATGGTCACCATTTTCTATGTCTTAGAAGCTTCTAGTCAGAGCAGCAGCATGCGTATAGCTAGGCCTGACAACAAGACTGTATATAGGTAGCAAACACGGTTACTGGCGACCCAGCTGTTCCCTGTGGTTGCTCCACGTTGCTGGTTGTTGGCAGGTTGCGCAGATGTGGTTTATAAGAAAAGGCAGTGAGGTAAGATGGGTGTTAGTGACCAGCAATAGAACAGCAGCAAACCCAGCGAGAAGGCCGGAGCTCCTACCTGACACCAGACTGTGAACCTGTAGAGCGAGGCAGAGAGCGACGTAGCCGGGCAGAGCGGAGCTCACTGTGGAGCCGGGAGAGAACAAGGGAACCTTCCCCATCATCGTAGCTGGGTCTGGGGAACAGGAGAAACAACAAACAAGACAGCGAGTGAGTGGGACGTGGTGACAGCGACACAGGGCAGTGGGGAGGAGGTAACAAGCCAACCATGCTCCAGAAGGGAAGGGATTTCCCCCACAGGTCTTGCCTGCCTGGCTCTGAGCAGGGTCAGATGTTGTGGAGCTGTCTGGTCTATTAGATTGTAAGGAACTTTCCAGGGCAGGGATGGTCCCTGACTATTGGTGTGTCCAGGGCCCGGCCCAATGGGGTATCTCGCTTGGGGCATTTAGGCACTACTGTAGAATGGGACGTATTAAGGAAAACAAGCCAGCATGGTATGAATGGCCACTGATTGCTGTGGGGAAAAGTGGCTCCATCGCCTGACCACACCTGTCCCAGGTGAAGGCTCTCTGGGGATCTCTCAATGAGCAGATGAGTCCCTGGCCCTGGTGATTTTACATGTCAGTGACCCACCCTCATTGGCTCCAGCCTTGGTGCAAAGGTCGGATGAATTCAGAACAGGGTCACCCCGGCTCTTTGCCCCCTGGGATCTGAAACATTTAAACCTCTCTCAGGGTGCATCTGCACTGCAGGTGGGAGCGAGCTTTCCGTGGGTGTAGACAGACACATGCTAGGTCTGCTCGAGCTAGTACACTAAAACTAGCAGTGTAGCTGGGGTAACCCGGGCAGCAGCTCGGGTTACCTGCCTGAGAACAACCCCGCCTGGACCCCCTTAGGTATGTACTTGAGAAGATAGCTTGAGCCACCGCCCACGCAACCCCCCCGCTACACTGCTGTTTTTATTGCACTAGTGTTAGTCACTCAGGGCACGCTGCACCCAGCCGTGCGGCTCCTGCCAGGCCGTGCAGTGGTCAGTGTGAACCAGACTGTGCCCGGGACTTTCCCTAGACTGGGACAGCTGCCAGCCAGTGTTTTCCACAGAGCGGCCAGCATTGGCCAGGAAGGGAGCCTGACCAAGGCTCCAGGGCACAGACTCAAGGCCGCCACCACCCCACCACCACTCCCCTTGTGACTCCCACTGACAGGGCTCTGGGGCAGGTGAAGCACCCCCTGCCCTGGCAGACACCCATAGGATGAGTGCCAGCAGTAACAGCACCTGCCATCCCTCGGGGCAACGGCCCCGCAGACTGGCAAGGGGCTGATAGGGGTACACTGACAAAGGTTTTGCTCATCTTGTCTTTCACCCCCTCACTCTGGAACTTCAGTTTAGTGACTTAATAATAAAGGGGAAGAAGGGGGGCAGAATCACAAACAAATAACCCCCGCATCACAACATCACATAAGGAAAACTACACATGGTGATTACTGGCCAATCAACATCTAACATCACTGAACAGAACCAATGAGTGCCAATGAGCCCAGCACTGTGCCAACCCAGTCCGCATTCAGATGAACGGAGCAATCTCTGCATTTGCAGGGACATTCCCACAGCCAGATTTACATTCAAAGTCAGGAGGCACCGGTTTCTCCTAAGAATTCCTTCAGTGCGGCCTGTTGGTGCCAACAGCTCATCTGAAGGGTCAGTGCTGTATGTGAGGTCTCAGACCAAGCACTGTAGCAGGGGATCCAGTGCCCAGAGCACCCCTCCCTGCCGAATCCTGGACAGAAGCTTTGAACCCGTGCCCATCTTTGTTAGGGGGCTCTCAGAGTCTCTGACACCCGCGGCCGTTCCTTACGGAGAGTTGCACCATAAATCCCCCTCTCACTTACCGAGGCTGCTGCCCCCACTCTGCACAGGGTGTCACAAAGCCGGGTGGTTGGGACCAGACTCTTCATGGTTGTTTTTGTTACATTTGTAGCCGAATTGACTGAGCTGAGCACTCTCCCCTCCTGTCCCTTCACTCCCTGCAAAACAAAAGTACAAAAAGCATCAGAAACTAACGGTCTGCATCCCTGGCTGAGTGGGGCAGAGAGGAAATTCCTCTTAAAGGAACAACCCAACCCACAGGGCCCTGAGCTGGAGGGAATTAGCCTGGTAGGGGTAGTTTGCTGGGGGTGCCAGTGTAGGCAGGGCTGGTGCAAGGATGTTTTGGAGCCCTAGGCGAAACTTCTACCTTGCACCCCCCTCCGCCCTGAAGCGCCCCCCTTGCGGCAGCTCCCCAGCGCCCCCTCGGGGAGCCGTCCGGCAGCTCCCCTCCTCCCCTCGGCCTGGGGAACGCGTGCTGCACCTCCCGCCCCAGCTCACCTCTGCTCCGCCTCCTCCTCGAGCAGGCCACCGCCGCTGCTTCTCCCGCCTCCCAGGCTTGCGGGCCAATCAGCTGCTTGGTGCGCAAGCCTAGGAGGGAGAGAGGCAGAGCAGGGCGGGGCTCAGGGGAGGAGCCGGAGCAGACGGGAGCCGGGGTGGGGAGCGGTTGCCCTGTGTGCCGCCCCCCGTTACTTGCTACAGGTGACCTTCCCCGCGCCCCCCTGCCCCAGCTCACCTCCGCTCCATCACTTGGCGCCCTAGGCGACCGCCTAGTTCTCCTAGTGGGCCCTGCACACCCCCAGGGATGGCCCTGCATGGGAGAGTGCTCTAAAATATTTATTCTAGTAACTGAAGTTAGGCTGACTGGTCTATAGCTCCCTGTGTCCTCTTTGTTCCCCTTTTTAAAGACAGGTACAGTGTTTGCCTTTCTCCAGTCCCAGGGTCCACATCCATCCTCCATGAGTTCTGAGAGGCAGGGCCGTCCCTGGGGGGGTGCAGGGCCCGGGACAACTCCCACCACCACCACCCCAGGCCCTTCTCCCAAACCCCCACCACACCTCTTCCCATCTCTGCTCTGCCCCCATTCCACCCCTTCCCCAAGCCTGTGCCCCTTTCTCTCCTGAGTGACACCGGAAATTAGTGAGGAGGGGCGTAGCGGAGTGGAGTGGAGCAGGGCCGGACACTGCCGCTGGCCCCCAAGCCGCCCAGGCCCCACATCCTCCGGAAGCAGTAAAGCTCAGTAAAGCTCATTCAGTAAAAAGAAAAGGAGGACTTGTGGCACCTTAGAGACTAACAAATTTATTTGCGCATAAGCTACAGCTCACTTCATTGGATGCTCATGAAAGTTTATGCTCAAATAAATTTGTTAGTCTCTAAGGTGCCACAAGTACTCCTTTTCTTTTTGCAAATACAGACTAACACGGCTGCTACTCTGAAACCTTTCACTCAGTAAAGTGATTCATGGGGTGGGGGGGCAATAAAGCCAATTAAATTTTCAAAAATGTTGGGAGGTATGCCTAGAGTCGCCCCTGCTCAAACCGACCTGTGGATGGGACGGCTCTGTTAGCGGGTCTGACAGCCCGTCAGCTAGTTCCTTAAGTGCCCTCAGGGGAATTTCATCAGGCTCCACCAACATGAATACATCAAATTTACCTAAATATTCTTTAACCTGTTCTTTCCCTATTTTGGCTGGGCTCCTTCCCCCTTGTTGTGAATATGAATTGTGTTGAGTACCTGGTCATAATTGACTTTTTTAGTGAAGAATGAAGCTAAATAGGCATTAAACACCTCAGTGTCAGTGACCGGGACATGGTGTCACACCCCGATGGCCCCCTCCCTCAAAGGGTCCCCTGGGGAAGTCAGATAGGCTTTGTATATTGCTAACGCTGTTGCAAGCATTGCAGGATATTTTGGAAAGGGTCAAAGGTCTGAGTGAGTGTGGAATGGAGGATTCCTTTGCAGGTTGCAAGAGGCCAGGGGGTGGGTGGGTGGGGGGAAGAGAGCAGAGAACGGGTTAACTCCACGCTCATGCTAGGCCCGAAGATAAGACGCTGACTCCAGCCAGCTCAAGGCCACGGCACACATCTGACTTTCGGCTGCTTGCCAAGAAAGAGGGGGCCCGGAATTCACCGACCAGCCATGAGAAAAGGAGATTCAACTTAACAGACCTGCAGAGCCAGTCCATAACAAACGAGGTAAGTGAGGCCAGCAAAGAAGAAAACAAGGTCTAAGACTGCAAAGATTGAAAACACCGGCAAGACAGCAAGAGGGGGAGCTGAGTCTTGCGTCCCTGGAGCCAGGGTGTTTTGAGAAAGCTGAAGACACCATGAAAAGCAGGTTTGGACTGGCACAGAGGGCACCAGGAGCAGGGGTCCCTGAACGAAGCATCCCCCCTCCCAAGGTACCCAGGACTTAAAACCCTCCCGAGAGCTGGAGCAATTTGGAGATCACAGCTGATCCTCGGACGACCTGGGCCCAGGACAGCACTCCCGTCCACCCTTCCCCCCCTATTCTTCTTACGTCACACCCAGGCTTGGCCAGCTTTGGGTGGGGCATTTATGCGTATGATTTAATTGGGGATTGGTCCTGCTTTGAGCAGGGGGTTGGACTAGATGACCTCCTGAGGTCCCTTCCAACCCTGATATTCTATGATTCTATGAAAGTGGGTTAGGGCTTGGAGCACTAACGCTTCCTTCCTTCCTTTGAGTGACATGGAAGCATTTCCAGTACTCTACGCTGTTATTTTATTATTTTATCAATAAAGCTTTAAAATGTAGACCCTTGCTGGGTTCCGTTATCTCCTCCCTGTGGCCTTAGACTGATCACCTGATGCTTCAGGCAGATTGGTAACAGAAATCTGTCACAATGGGCAATCATGCCTAGAGGTCAGAGCAGGGGTCAGTAACCAGGCATCAGAGCCCATGGTCAAAACTGGAGTCAGAGCCTTGATGCCAGAGTCGGGGATCAGCGCTGATGTCAGAGATCAGGAATCTGAGTTGAGAAGTCAGAACTGGGTTAGCTGGAATGAGGCAAATAAGGGGCAAGGCTGGGGCCAAGGCAGGGACAGGTGCTATCACAGACATGGGTGACGCTTTGAGCAGCCTTTGAACTGCTGCTGCTGGGCTTAAGAACTGCTCTGCTGACTCTTCCAACCAATCCGGTCCTGTAGCCAGCCAAGCAGCCTACTGCCGGCCAGCTGTGCTCATTAGGTTGCCCAGAGACTGGGTCTGATTCCTGACACTCAGCCTTCTTGAGGTTGTCAGTTATTAGCCCTGTTCCTTTGCTAAGTAAGGGGCCTGCACTTTCCTTCCTCTTTCTCTTGCTCCTAACCTATTTACAGAACCTCGTCTTACTGCCTTTTCTGTCCCTAGCTAGGTGCAGCTAATTTTCTGACTTCGCCTTTCTCATTTTGTCCCTATGTGCTTGTGCTAGTCATCTGGACTCATTCCGAGCAACTTGTCCATGTTTCCACATTTTATAGGATTCCCTTTTGGTTTGCAGGTCATTACAAAGCTCCTGATGGAGCCATATGGGCCTCTTACTATTCTTCCTATCTGTCCTTCATATCAGGAGAGCTTGCTGTTGGGCTGGACCTTTATTAGTGTCTCTTTGACACGCTGCCAGCTCTTCTGAACTCCTTTTTCCCATAGATTTTCTTCCCGTGGGATCTTAGCTGCCAGCTCGCTGAGTTCGTTAAAGGTCATTGTCCTTGTTCTGCTACTCTCACTCCTTCCTTCCCTTCCAATCATGGCATCTGGCATTACAGGGCCACTTTCACCCAAACTGCCTCCAACCTTCAGATTCACGACCAATTCCTTCCACCCCATTAGTCAGAATCATGTTGAAAATGGCTACTCCCTTGGTTACTTCCTTCACCTTCAGAAACAAAAGGTTCTCCCGGATACATTCCAAAAACATATAGGAACCATTTATGTTTTGCTGTATTTCTTTTCCAACAGGTATCTGCTAAAGCCTCTCATTACTACTAGGTCTTATGTTTTGTATATTTCTGTTATTTGTTCTAGAAATGCCACACCTACCTCCTTCTCCTGATTTGGGGGTCACTAATAGACCCCTATCATGACATAGCTTCTATTCCCCCCCACACTTTTATCTTAACCCATTGTAAGGGATCAGAGCATAGGCAGTCTTGCCTACAAAACACAGCTGGAATGAGGTCTGCCTACCAGGGAAGAGAGTCACTGGGTCAATGTTAGAGGAATCACAAAGCCAAGTTCCATAAAAAAGAGTCCGGGTCAGGCTGGGTCAGAGACCAGAGGCAGTATCGGGTTAGGATCATGAGTCAGGGTCAAAGTTAGGCTGGAATCATGAGATGTAGCAGACCAAGATCTATGTGGTTGCCCAGATATCTTCCTGGATTAAGTAGGGACACCTGTCCACCCTGAGGGCTGCAGGGTACTGTCACTCTGGGTCTCTTGGGCGGTACTTCCTGCAGTGCCTACTCTCCACAGTGCTCCCTGGCTGTACCTCCGCATATCCTGCCAGTGGCACTGTGGGCAGGGGTGACGCGTGTATGAGTGTGGGGGAGTGCGGGGGCCATTCCCCCCCCACACACACACGGCGGTGGCCTCTGCTGTCCCCTCCCCTTTTCCGGCGCCTTTGGTCCTTACACACAAAGACTTTCAAATGAGCTACCTCTCATCTCCTTCTACACCTCAGAACAAGTGAATAGATTCTTGATGTATAACGTAACACCACATCCCTTTTCCCCCACCTGTCCTTCCTGAACAAGCTGTACTCCTCTTTGCTGATATTCCAGACATGAGATTTATCCCACCATGTCTCTGTGATGCCAATTAAGTCATAATTTAGCTAATGTGCTAATGCTTCCAGTTCATTCCCTGTATTCCTTGTCTTGGTGTAAGTATAGATAAGATATTCTCCATCTTATTCTCTATCCCTTTTTTAATGATTCCTAACATCCCGTTTGATTTTTTGACTGTCGCTGCACACTGCGTGGACATCTTCAGAGAACTATCCACGATGACTCCAAAATCTTTCTCCCGATTTGTTGTAGCTAAATTAGCCCCCATCATAGAATATCAGGGTTGGAAGGGACCTCAGGAGGTCATCTAGTCCAAACCCCTGCTCAAAGCAGGACCAATCCCCAACTAAATCATCCCAGCCAGGGTTTTGTCAAGCCTGACCTTAAAAACTTCTAAAGAAGGAGATTCCACCACCTCCCTAGGTAATACATTCCAGTGTTTCACCACCCTCCTAGTGAAAAAGCTTTTCCTAATATCCAGCCTAAACCTCCCCCACTGCAACTTGAGACCATTACTCCTTGTTCTGTCATCATCTACCACTGAGAACAGTCTAGATCTATCCTCCTTGGAAACCCCTTTCAGGTAGTTGAAAGCAGCTATCAAATCCCCCCTCATTCTTCTCTTCCGCAGGCTAAACAATCCCAGTTCCCTCAGCCGCTCCTCATAAGTCCTGTGTTCCAGTCCCCTAATCATTTTTGTTGCCCTCCTCTGGACTCTTTCCAATTTTGCCACATCCTTCTTGTAGTGTGGGGCCCAAAACTGGACACATTACTCCAGATGAGGCCTCACCAATGTCAAATAGAGGGGAATGATCACGTCCCTCGATCTCCTGGCAATGCCCCTACATATACATCCCAAAATGCCATTGGCCTTTTTGACAACAAGGGCATACTGTTGACTCATATCCAGCTTCTTGTTCACTGTAACCCCTACGTCCTTTTCTGCCGAACTGCTGCCGAGCCATTCGGTCCCTAGTCTGTAGCGATGCATGGGATTCTTCCATCCTAAGTGCAGGACTCTGCACTTGTCCTTGTTAAACCTCAGATTTCTTTTGGCCCAATCCTCTAATTTGTCTAGGGCCCTCTGTATCCTATCCCTACTCTCCAGCATATCTACCTCTCCTCCCAGTTTAGTGTCATCTGCAAACTTGCTGAGGGTGCAATCCACACCATCCTCCAGATCATTTATGAAGATATTGAACAAAACTGGCCTGAGGACCGACCCTTGGGGCACTCCACTTGATACCGGCTGCCAACTAGACATCAAGCCATTGATCACTATTCTTTGAGCCTGACAATCTAGCCAACTTTCTATCCACCTTATAGTCCATTCATTCAGCCCATACTTCTTTAACTTGCTGGCAAGAATACTGTGGGAGACCATGTCAAAAGCTTTGCTAAAGTCAAGGAACAACACGTCCACTGCTTTCCCCTCATCCACAGAGCCAGTTATCTCATCATAGAAGGCAATTAGATCAGTCAGGCATGACTTTCCCTTGGTGAATCCATGCTGACTGTTCCTGATCACTTTCCTCTCCTCTAAGTGCTTCAGAATTGATTCCTTGAGGACCTGCTCCATGATTTTTCCAGGGACTGAGGTTAGGCTGACTGGCCTGTAGTTCCCAAGATCCTCCTTCTTCCCTTTTTTAAAGATGGGCATTACATTAGCCTTTTTCCAGTCGTCCAGGACTTCCCCCGATCGCCATGAGTTTTCAAAGATAATGGCCAATGGCTCTGCAATCACATCTGCCAACTCCTTTAGCACTCTCGGATGCAGCGCATCCGGCCCCATGGACTTGTGCTCATCCAGCTTTTCTAAATAGTACCGAAGCACTTCTTTCTCCACAGAGGGCTGGTCACCTCCTCCCCATGCTGTGCTGCCCAGTGCAGTAATCTGGGAGCTGACCTTGTTCGTGAAGACAGAGGCAAAAAAAGCATTGAGTACGTTAGCTTTTTCCACATCCTCTGTCACTAGGTTGCCTCCCTCATTCAGTAAGGGGCCCACACCTACCTTGACTTTCTTCTTGTTGCTAATGTACCTGAAGAAACCCTTCTTGTTACTCTTAACATCTCTTGCTAGCTGCAACTCCAGGTGTGATTTGGCCTTCCTGATTTCACTCCTGCATGCCCGAGCAATATTTTTGTACTCTTCCCTGGTCATTTGTCCAATCTTCCACTTCTTGTAAGCTTCTTTTTTGTGTTTAAGATCAGCAAGGATTTCACTGTTAAGCCAAGCTGGTCGCCTGCCATATTTACTATTCTTTCGACTCATCGGGATGGTTTGTCCCTGTAACCTCAATAAGGATTCTTTAAAATACAGCCAGCTCTCCCGGACTCCTTTCCCCCTCATGTTATTCTCCCAGGGGATCCTGCCCATCTGTTCCCTGAGGGAGTCAAAGTCTGCTTTTCTGAAGTCCAGGATCCATATTCTGCTGCTCTCCTTTCTTCCCTGTGTCAGGATCCTGAACTCAACCATCTCATGGTCACTGCCTCCCAGGTTCCCATCCACTTTAGCTTCCCCTACTAATTCTTCCCGGTTTGTGAGCAGCAGGTCAAGAAGAGCTCTGCCCCAGTTGGTTCCTCCAGCACTTGCACCAGGAAATTGTCCCCTACACTTTCCAAAAACTTTCTGGATTGTCTGTGCACCGCTGTATTGCTCTCCCAGCAGATATCAGGGTGATTGAAGTCTCCCATGAGAACCAGGGTCTGCGATCTAGTAACTTCCGTGAGTTGCCGGAAGAAAGCCTCATCCACCTCATCCCCCTGGTCCAGTGGTCTATAGCAGACTCCCACCATGACATCACCCTTGTTGCTCACACTTCTAAACTTAATCCAGAGACTCTCAGTTTTTTCTGCAGTTTCGTACTTGAGCTCTGAGCAGTCATACTGCTCCCTTACATACAGTGCAACTCTCCCACCTTTTCTGCCCTGCCTGTCCCTCCTGAACAGTTTATATCCATCCATGACAGTACTCCAGTCATGTGAGTTATCCCACCAAGTCTCTATTATTCCAATCACATCCTAATTCCTTGACTGTGCCAGGTCTTCCAGTTCTCCCTACTTGTTTCCCAGGCTTCGTGCATTTGAGTATAGGCACTTGAGATAACTCGCTGATCGTCCCTCTTTCTCAGTATGAGGCAGGAGCCCTGCCCTCTCACGCATTCCTGCTCGTGCTTCCTCCTGGTATCCCACTTATCTCAGGACTTTGGTCTCCTTCTGCCGGTGAACCTAGTTTAAAGCCCTCCTCACTAGGTTAGCCAGCCTGCTTGCGAAGATGCTCTTCCCTCTCTTTGTTAGGTGGAGCCTGTCTCTGCCTAGCACTCCTCCTTCTTGGAACACCATCCCATGGCCAAAGAATCCAAAGTCTTCTCTCCGACACCACCTGCATAGCCATTCGTTGACTTCCACGATTTGACGGTCTCTACCCAGGCCTTTTCCTTCCACTGTATGTATAGTTGGGGTTATTTTTTCCAATGTGCATTACTTTACATTTATCCACATTACATTTCATTTGCCATTTTGTTGCTCAGTCACTTAGTTTTGTGAGATCTTTTTGAAGTTCTTCACAGTCTGCTTTGGTCTTAACTATCTTGAGCAGTTCAGTATCTTCTGCAACCTTTGCCACCTCACTGTTTACCCCTTTCTCCAGATCATTTATGAATAAGTTGAATAGGATTGGTCCTAGGACTGACCCTTGGGGAACACCACTAGTTACCCCTCTCCATTCTGAAAATTTACTATTTATTCCAACCCTTTGTTCCCTGTCTTTTAACCAGTTCTCAATCCATGAAAGGATCATCCCTCTTATCCCATGACAACTTAATTTAAGTAAGAGCCTTTGGTGAGGGACCTTGTTCTGCTACAAACACTGGGAGTGATTGCTTAATAGTAACATCAATTACTATTTTATGTGATTATTTATTATTAAAACCATACACTAAGCAGCACAACACCCATGTGCATAGTGTTAACCAAGGCGTGCTAAGAAAAGCAGGAGTAACCAAAACACTGCTTTTAAAAAGGAATTAAAAATAAACAAATAAAATGGAGTGAAGTTGCATTCACAGTGGCTTATAGGAAACAGAGTAACTGTCAGGCATCGGCACAGCAGATCACACCCACATACAGTGACCATGAATTATTATGTAACAAGACATATAGGGCAATGTGTTTTAACACCACAGCCCTGGGGAGGGGGGTGCTGCAATGGGCCAGCCAGGAACACCAGCCTCTGCCCCCATGTCCTATTTTGGCAACCACAGCAGATGGCTCATCCCATTGTAGTAACTCATAGCCCCTCTGCCCCTCCCTATCCCGGTGTTTCCCCCTCTGCCCCTGTCTGGCAGCGCATCTCCCCCTACACTAACCTGGTTTCTTGCGCCTTCTCCCTGGTTCTCTCCCTTCCCCTGCCACCACCACCTGTTCCACCTGCCTCTGGCCATGTTTTGGTCCCTGCACAGATTCTCCCCATTCCTCCCCCTGCTACAAACCAGGCCCCTCTGCAGCCCTCAGCGGGGAGGAGAGTCTGATGGCAAGTGAGAGCAGCAGCGTCAGCAGCTGTTACTGGGCATGGCCCGCTCGCTCCAGCCTGCCCCGTGACAGCTCAACAGCGTGGGAAATTTCCTGCAGAGTCTCCCCTGGCCCTTCCCTCCAGCGGATGAGCTGCCTGGGTTAGAGGCTGCTCCAGCCGCCTCCATTGTGAGCTGGGAGCCTGGGCCGAGCCACTGCTGCTCCCTAGTGGGGTCTGTCCAAGCCTCAGACTCTGCCTGCACCAGCCCCGAGGCCGGAGCCTGCAGGTGAGGGGAGCCCCGGGGGAAAGGTCTGGGGCCAGGCAGGAAAGTGACTCTGCACCAACAGCCCCTCCAGGACAGCAAACACCCCCAGGGACCGACTCCTGGGCAGAGGGGGAAGGAGATGGAAGGGGAGGAAAAAGGGGAGGCAGCAGGAGAAATAAGTGGTAATTTATTTCAAAATACCTGTCAACAAGTATGTCTGTAACAATACAAATAAAAAGATTCAGCAATTTTTTTATTGACTAATAGATTCTTTACTAGGCGTATTAGTACAGAACGTTGATGTCAAGGTTCCTTCCCCACTCTGAACTCTAGGGTACAGATGTGGGGACCTGCATGAAAACCTCCTAAGCTTACTTTTACCAGCTTAGGTTAAAACTTCCCCAAGGTACAAACTAATTTTATCCTTTGCCCTTGGACTTCCGCTGCCACCACCAAACTTTATCTGGGTTCCTGAAAAAACGTAGTTTGGACAAGTCTTTCCCCCCAAAATCCTCCCAACCCTTGCACCCCACTTCCTGGGGAAGGTTTGGTAAAAATCCTCACCAATTTGCATAGGTGACCACAGACCCAAACCCTTGGATCTTAGAACAATGAAAAAGCATTCAGTTTTCTTACAAGAAGACTTTTAATAGAAGTAAAAAAGGAATCACCTCTGTAAAATCAGGATGGTAGATACCTTACAAGGTAATTAGATTTAAACATAGAGAATCCCTCTAGGCATAACCTTAAGTTACAAAAAAGACACACAGACAGGAATATTCATTCTATTCAGCAAAGCTATTTTCTCAGCCATTTAAAGAAATCATAATCTAACACACACCTAGCTAGATTACTTACTAAATTCTAAGACTCCATTCCTGTTCTGTCTCCGGCAAAAGCATCACACAGACAGACACAGACCCTTTGTTTTTCTCCCTCCTCCCAGCTTTTGAAAGTATCTTGTCTCCTCATTGGTCATTTTGGTCAGGTGCCAGCGAGGTTACCTTTAGCTTCTTAACCCTTTACAGGTGAGAGGATTTTTCCTCTGGCCAGGAGGGATTTTAAAGGAGTTTACCCTTCCCTTTATATTTATGACAGTTGAGTACTAATTCATTTAAACTACAATACAGAAACGTATTTCCCGCACCCCTCAGAAGCCATGCAAAGGCTTGCGGGAGTCAGGGTAACGGACGAGCTGAGGGAGAGGGAAGAAGCCTGGGAGTGAATCTGGAGGGTTGTTGAGTGTGGGTGGGAGAAGCCTGGAACAGCTTCTTTTGGGGGGGAGGGATTGTTAGGGAGTTGGGGAACCTCCCCCCTGCAGACTCTGGCTGACCCCGAGCCTCTCCCATTCAGTCAGGCACATCTGCCCCATCCCTGCATCCCGTTCCCCCTCCTCATGTGTCCCGTCACTCACCCTTCCCTCCATCCCCATGTGCCCCATCACTCACCCTACCCTCCATCCGCATATGGAGCCCCCCACCCACTCAGACCCTAGCTCAGTGCTGTCATCCTACTAGCTCCTGAGCCCACGCCCCAGTCTGTCCCCACAACTAGCCCTTCTGAACCCCAGCCTGTGGCCCCTCAGCAGCCCTGTGTGGCCCCCCTCTGCCCCCGAGCCTGGCTCCGCCAGAGGCTGCTCTGATGACAGCAGCCAGCTGTTGTCGTGCCACATCGGCCCCTGGTGGGCGAAAGGAAGAGCTGCCTGAGCGCGTGTGTAGTGATGTTTATAACCCGTGAACATTGTGCTGTACGTAGAATTGAATAAACTGGTCTGACAGTTTTATAATTATTTTGTAACAATAAATATTTGGGATTTCTTGAAATAACAGTTAAAACAACAACAAAAATCAGCTATTTAGAGAAGTTAAATTTTAATGTACTTGTCAATGAACATTCAAACAATACGTGCTAATTCCATTTCTAAGAGTGTGTTTAGAGGCATGTTTTTGAAATACTGTTGAAATGTAAATTAAAATATTCTCGTATGTACACCTTGTTACAATCATAGCATTTTCTAAATCAGAAAAATCTCTTTTTTTCTTTCTCTCAGTATTTAAAATTGAGCTGTTACGTGGGTAGAAAGTCTGACAGGAGTGAATGATTCCTGTCCATCACAATCTGCAACCCCTGGACAAGGGGATGGGTAAAGGGGGGAACAAACTGTGACGGGGCAGCAAAAGCCCATTAGTGGTGGTATCTGAGTATTTCTCACCAGCGTTGCCCCGTTCTGGGAGCCATTTGTCACAATGCACAAGGGAGGAGCAGAAATCCGTTAGCGGTATCTGAGTATTTCTCGCCAGTGTTGCCCCGTGCTGGGAGCCGTTTGTCACAATGCACAAGGGAGGAGCAAAAAATTGGAAGGGGGGAAAAAGCTTGCTCCTCCCAGCAAGTGGGTGCCATTCGCCCAGCCCGGGCCCTCGCTCACACCGCCCTGGGGCTGGGCTCTCACTCCCCTTCCCCTGCCCAGCCACCGAATCCCCTCCCCAGCTCTCCCCACCTCTCCCTCCATCGCTCTGGGACCAGCTCCCCCCCATTGCTGAGTCTGCAACGCAGAGCAGCCTCTACAGCAGGGCCCCGGCGCTCTTACTCCTGCCCCCGCACCACCCCTGTGGCCGCTTCGCTCCCCTCCATGGGCAGAGACTCCCCCAGGCCAGGAAATGCTGGGATGTACCTACCGCTCACTGGCCCCATCGCACTCACTGGGCTCCTCTCCTCCCCTCTGTCACTTCTGCCAGGGGCTCTTCCTCCTTGGGCCTCTCTCCCCTACCCCCTCATTACAACTGCCTCCGCCCAGCCTGCCTCTTGTGATCTGGGCTTTTCCATTCCTGCTTCTACAAACTCCTCCCTGCCCTGGATCCTACACAGCCCAGCAGCCTGCACCCCATCCCCTCATGCCTGCACCCCTATCTCCTCTCCCCCACATCAGAGGCTGGGTTCTGGAAAGTGAAAGGAGTGAGGGTGGGAAGTGGGGGGAAGCTGATGTCCTTTTCACCATCACACCAGGGGGGGCAGAAGCAGGCTGTTTCCAGAAGTGTCAGGAAGTCTGGTATTCCAGCAATGTGTGAGTGGCCAGCTTAGGTGTCACCTTCAGGGACCAGGATTCCCTCTGGCCTGAGCTGGGACTGAGCAGATTATGAGGGGAGCTGCATTTTTACCTCCAGCATTGGCACAGGGACTGAAGAAAGGACGGACTGTTCCAAAGAAGGTGTCAGTGAAAGTGAAGAGATGGGATCTGTCAGTCACATTGTAAAATGAGACCTCGCCTGCCTTATAGTCCAGGAAAATCCCAACCTGGCTGGGCTTGATGCCCACATGGAGGGGGGTTGCGGGGAAGGTGAGGGCCTCATATTCCCCATCTCTCAGACACATAGTCCAGTATCCATTTTTAGGCAACAGGTGATCTGGACTCTTCCTGCTCACAGACTCCTTACAAATCCCCAGAGTCCATCCAGTCTTGTCTCCCACCTCCACCTCCCAGTAATGCCTCCCTCCTGTGAATCCCTCAGCACCCAGGACAAAAACACAGGGATCAAATCTCTCAGGATTATTGGGCAGATTTTGTCGTTTGGTTTTGCGTATCACACGTTTCCTATCCTGAGACAGAACAAGGTTGGGATGAGCCGTGTCTGGATCCAGAGTCACGCCCACTGGGGAGAAAGTCACAGAGTTAGTGCTGAGGGCAGGGGCTGGTCACTAAGATCTAAGGGAAATTAACCTGTGTCCCAGTTAATTGCTGTGTCGGGGTGTTGTTGCCTTAAAGGGGAGTTAGGGCCTTGTCCACCCACGGGAAAGAACTTGAGGAGAATACTGGCATGTGAGTGCGTGTGTGTGTGTGTGTGTCAGTGGGGTTAGAGGGGAAGGGCAGGACAAAGGGGAGATATCAGTGGGGGTAGGGGAGGGGCAGACCCCAGAGGGCAGATACTAGGCTGGGAAAGCAAAGAGAAGAGGAGGATCAGGCTTGGGGGAACCAAGGGTGTGGGGAGGGGCAGGCATTGGAGGATGAGGGGTGGCCCTGGAACCAATGCAGGAAAAGCAGGCATTGGGAGTATCAAAGGGAGTAGGAAAGGGGGAGCGTAAGAGTGCCACAGTGTAGGAGGAAGGGACTGGCTGGTATTGGAGGGGGCAGGGGGAAGGGGAGGGGTAGAGGGAATGAGGAGAGAGGTGGGTGCCTAGGGTGCAGAGGGGAGCAATGGAAGGGCCAGGCCCCAGGGAAGCTCTATTGCTTTGAGGCCATGTGTGGCTGGTTTGTTACTAAGCATAGGTCGGCGCTGTCCCCACACACACTGGATGGGCAGTCCTGCCCCAGGGGGTGCAGCAGGGACTCTCCATGCTGGCCCGATGGGCATCACCTTCCAGCCAGGCAAACCCCACAACCAGGCCCTTCCCTTGCTCAACCCGGCCTCTCCCCCAGGGCATGGGAAGGATGACTGGGCAGGGTAGAGGGGGGTGCTGGGAACTGTAACTGGGCATTGGGGGAACAGGGGCTGTTGCTAATGAGGCTGGGGCAGTGAGGAGGGGAGGGGCCTTTACCCCACTTACTGCCTCCTCCATCTAGGATAAGCTGCACGGGCTGCCAGTCCCACTTTACACTTTATGCTACATCTTGTACAAAATGTGCCATGTGAGGTGTATATGGAAAAGTTATGATTTGCTGAATATGATTAACCTATTTGTGTGCATGTAACATTTTTATCTCTCATGTTATGAATATTGACTATGTATCTGTATTTCAAATGTGCGTGCTCTGGGTAACACCCACAACTAGCCTTTCAGGTACAACAATGAAAAAGCTAGACAGTGCCAATGGTTCAGCAGCGAAAACAGCAGGCCATGGAAAAGGCTTGTCTTCACCTGGGGACGCTTCAGCCACCCTATGGATAATGGCTGCCATGACTCATCAAGCATGCAAGGGCATGTGACTAGACTGAATGTTACTGAACTCCATTTGGGTACCTGTATTTTTCCACAAATTGGGCTGGGAACTTGGCTTGGAACAAAGGGGTTCCTGACATATGAAAGAAACTATAAAAGGGGGAAGTGATCTCACCAAGGGGCCTCACTCCCTCTACAGCTCAACACTCGGAAACACCTAAGGAACAAAGACTGACCTGGGGGAAGTGCTGGTCCTAGGCTGGAAGAGAGGATTCCTGCCTGTGTATAGAACATCTACAAACTGCTTGTACTTGCTAACAGGGTGAGACACTGTTTGATTTAAATCCTGTCTAGTATATTAGGCTTAGATTGCATTTTTGTTTATTTGCTAGGTAATCACTTATAATCACTTAAAATCTATCTTTCTGTCATTAATAAATCTGTTTTATGTTAGCCAGTGTGAGTTTTTGAGTAAAGTGTTAGGGAATCTTAGCTCTGTTAACAAAGGCTGGTGCATATCTTCCCTACAGGGAGGAGGGAGCAGAATAATTAATGAGCTTGCACTGTACAGATCCCTCTCCAGTGCAAGATGGTATAATTCTGGGTTTACACTCCAGAAGGGCAGGGCTTGGGATCTTGGAAATTGGCTGGTGCCTCCATGGCTTAGGTAAAGCACTCAGGTAACTCAGCTGGGGGTGTGGCGCCACCTACTGTTATGTTGGGTGATAACAGGGCCAGGAGGGGCTGGCTGTGCGCCATCAGCAAAAGCTGTGTGAGAGGCCAACCCAGATGGATAGTTCGGGGGAGGGCAGTGGTTCCAGTAGCTTCCAGGCTCCACCCCAGGAGTGCAGCCCACCACAGCACCTTTTTCAGTTCATTTGAAACTATTCAGAAAACTCAGCATGAATTCACAAATCGTTTCAGTCAACCCGAAATATAATTTTCTGGCAAGTTAACTAAAAACATTTTGCCCAGCTCTACTTCAAACCTCTCTAAGAAATGGAGCCCAGATCCCGGTGACTTGCAGTGAATGACTGTCAACACCCTAGCAAGGGGATTTCTCCCAGTTTAGGGAGGCCAGGTCTTGGCTTTGGGGCTGCTGCCACACCAGCCTGCTGGTCACAATGTGGCCTACACCATTTGTCCCCATGCACAACACATGCCAATTCTCCTCCCCACCCACATGTAAAGGAAACCCAGCCAGCAGCTCTCACTCACGAGTGAATCTTGCCAGCATTTCCCTCATGTCAAGGCAGATTTTATACCCATTCTTCAGGGCAGGAGAAATGGCTTCTGGTGGCTGGAGTGTCACATGCTCACTCCTGTGAAGAAAACGTCCCATGATCACTCATCTGCTCTGCACCCACATCGCTCATGGGAACAGAAGGAGAAATGGAAATCGGCACAGACCTGATCAATGTACTTTTCACACCCTGAAAGGAGACAGAAAGACAGGGAGCTGGGTTAACACCATGTGCAAAAGCCTTCAAAAAAAGGCTTCAGACTTTCCATTCTCTACCACATTGAATCCACAATATTTAACACAGCCGCTTCTCTGCAGGACACTCAGCAGTGATCACCGATTTCAGGTGCCCCGTCACCCTGGCTCTGACTCTCAGAGGAGCTGAGTGTCATGTGACAATGGCACAGACTCGGGGGATGTGACATTCTGCGAACATTGAACAAGGAGCTGTGTTGGGACAAGGAAAGCAGCAGAATCCCTAACACACCTCTGTCTGTCCCGCCACTTACCTGCAGATTTTCCACCAAACTGTTCCCAGCCTCACACCTGTGCGGCTTCCTGCTGCAGATCTAAGGAGACAGGACCCAGATCCTCACCCTGAGCAGCTGCAGCTCCCATTGCTTCAGCTGTTGTGTGGGTGCTCAGCCCTTCCCAATATCAGCCCCCAGGTATCCCAGGCTGGCACCCAGAGATGAAGGCCCCCAGCACCAATGGCCAGTGATGAGAGTCTTGGCCCTTTCATTTCATGAATTTGAGAGTTCACTTTGTCTTGTGCTTCCCCCCTCTGGACGCCCCCTTGTCACCACTGAGAATCTCTGCTCATCAGCAGCATTGGGGCAGGTTCCAGCTGGCTCAGCAGGGACCACATCAGCCCCTTGCTCCTTCTGCTCCACCCATTCGACAGGCAAAGCCCCTGCTGTATCTGCGTTTCTCTCCAACATAGACTGCGCGTGTCAGCACCGACAGGATGTCACGCCTGGGCTTCTGTTCATGTCGGGAAACTGTCAGAGCAGGCACAGGAAATAGGATTGGTCACTAATTCCTGGGATCTAGTCACTGACCAGAGAGTTTAAGGCCACAGGATGGATGGGGAGATTGTTAACAGTCTCACCTGCAGCAGTTCAGCAGCCTGTTGCTGACGCTTCTCCTCCATCTCTGTGATGAGACTGATCAGTGCAGCACTCTGCTCTGAAAGCTTTGTTATATTGTGCTGTAGTCTCTGCAGACTCTCTCTCTCCTCCTCCGCCAGTCTCCGCAGGAGCAGCTGCTCTTCCTCACTCAGAAGCTGGTGCAGTTTCTTAAATTCACGTGTGATCGACCGTCTCCGATTCTCCACTTTGTCCTTTAGTAAAAAATGGAGAAGGAACAAACAGCAGGAGCCAGAGCTGGGCACACACTGAACTGAGTCTGCCTCGGGGTTAGTGAGCAGGGCTGCTAGTCTTGGGTTGCGATGATCACGTATCCATATGAGGCTTTAGAGTAATGGATCACCATAAGGGAAATGCAAAATGCCCTTCTGAGAAAAAGTACCTGGGTCACACTCCCAATCGCTGCTCCTGTATCTCCACCCCCACCCCCTCCCCTGATCTGGGGGTGGGAGTCTCAGGGGCAGGGTGGGAGGGCCGTGTCCCTCTCCTGTAGATCCTGGTGCTCTTGCTGCATTGGGGGCAGGTAGTGGCCACCCTTGGTGACCCTTTGAACAGTGAAGCTGGGATGGGATCATCTGGCCTCTCCCTGAAATCAGAAGGTCCCAAGAAGACCCCTGTGGTAAGAAGGGCGAGCTGGGACCAGGGACTCGGGGGCGGGGGGGAACAGACTGGGGGAGGATAGGATCAATCATGGGGAGTGGGATAGGGGTCCACACACAGAGGCAGTGGTACATGGGTGCTGGATAAAGCTCAGCACAGGGACAGTGGTACATGGGTGGGGGTCAGCATATGGAGGCATGTGGGAATAGGGGCAGGAGCTCTCCTTGCTACACAAGCTGAGGGACCAGGCTGTCCATCAACATACATCATAGCTCTGATTGGCTGCCCTTCACTATCAGGAAGGGGAAAGGCAGCCAATCAGAGGGGATTTCCCCTCAAACGAGGGGTGTCTCCTGCCCACTCTTTAGAAGGGTCTGAACCCCCCCCCAATTGGCTGCTCTGGCTGCATGAGGAGCGAGTGGGTCTGCGTGTACTGGACAGTGGGTGGGTGGGTGCAGGATGAGATGGGGGGGTGCAGAGGTCGGGGTGCAGTGAGTGGGGATTGGGTGTATGGACAGTCCTGTGGTGAGTCTGTGCTGCTACCCATGGGCCAGGAACTGCTCCTCCAACCAGGGCTGCTGCACTAGGATCCCTGTCAGAGACATTTCCTGCTCCTGGCACCATTGCATTGTCCCAGGGCAAACAGCCAGAGCAGGTTATAACCTCAGCCTGCAGCTTTACAGCCCCGCATCCCCAGGAGCACTGCAGGGGGAAGGGCTCAGGGAAGGATGAACCCAGACACCCACCTGCCAATTCATGTATTTCTTCTGCTCTTTAGATGTCAGCTCCAGGGCCTCCTCCAGTGCCTGCCTCAGAGGGCCCAGGGCTTCCTGGAGTTTCACCTTCAGGGGCACCGTGTGAGATAAACATCCATTAGTCTGCTTGTCTGTTGGGTGAAGACTGCAGGAGGTAGGGTTGGTGAAAGCAGAGGCCCTATAGGACCATGTCTAGACCCCAGCTACTGGAGTCATGTGATTACCTCAGGCTCTTGGCATCCATTAAAAATGCATGATTCAAACCCTCCGGGTTGCAAATTAAATATTGAAACATGCCCTGAGTGTGACAGACACAGTGACACCTGCCTAAGTCTGCAGAGAGCCTGAGCCAGTCACCCAGAAAGGTAATGCCATGTGTCTCTAGGGGGTGTTAACCTGCCAACCGTAACCCCGCAGAGGACGCTGTGTGTGGCAGGAAGGGGAGAGCTCTTCCACGCACCAAAAGAGAGACAGTACTGCAGGGAGAGGGGATTCCCTGATCCTGTATCTCTCTTTCTCAGGGGAGAGGGGACCCCCCCCCGCTCCTGTCCCCAGTGTCCCCAAGGGGAGGGAGCCCCCAGCCACACGCCCTGCCTGTTCAAAGAAGTTTGCAGGCCCCACCCGCAGCAGACAGCCCTTGGGTGTATGGTCCCTTTTACAGCCACTGCCAGTGGGGCAGGGTCATAGCAGGGCCCGGTGACAGTGTGTGGAGCCTGGGCCTCGGGTGGCCTCAATCTGGTCCTGTGTGAAATGCACATTTCAGTAACAAAGCCAGGAGAATGCCCTGGGCAGAGATAGCAGGGGCAGCACTGCAGGGCCTGGGGCATGGTCTGGCTGAGACGCTGATCCCAGGGGAGACTCTTCCCCACCCGGCTGTCGCACTCAGAGTCCTCTGGAACGCAGGAGTTTAGCTGAAGTGTCAAGACACTGAGTCCAGCCCAGGCCCTGCAGCCCCTAGCGCTAACCAGGGCAGGGGAATCCTCACGTGGGGGGGAAGATCTATGTGTCTATGGTGCAACACCAAGCACAGACCATGGGGCCCAGGATCCAGCCCCATCTCTATTCCCCTTTCCCCATTTCCTCATCTCACAGGTGTCATTTGTTTGGGGGATGTCATTCATCTCAGGCCAGCTCCCAATGTCCCACACTGGACATACCTCCCTCTCCTGCTCTCACACACTCCACTTCCCCTCCCCTTTGGGCCCCTCTTCAAACAACCCTCCCTCACCCAACCCCATAACACACATAGACACCCATGCTGGGTAAAGCCCCAATGGGATATGCCCGGGTCTCCATGGGAGATGCCTGCAAAATGGAGAATCCAAGGCCTTTCCTTCCTGATGTTGCAAAGTTGCAAGCAAGCCCCAAACCCACAGTCTGAGCCAACCCCTCAGCCCTCACCCACACACTGACGAGGGAAGAGCACCAGTCCTGGTTTCCTCCACTCAGATGCCATAAGGTGGCCGTGGTCACCTCGCATTGGAAGCCCTGCCTGGCAGAGAGATGGAGCCAGACGGACCCCTCACTGCCCAGCCTGGCAGCACCTGGATCCCTGGATCCACCTCCCTTAAGTCGCGTGAGTTCCCACTCCCCCCTCCCAGCAGCTGGCTCTGGAGAAACACAATGGGGCATTTAAGGGGTTCCTTCAGCAAGAGCAGCAGTGATTCCTACCTTATAACTCTGGGCAACTTCCTCTATGGGGACCACATAGATGGCTTTTCCGTCCTCCTTACAGAAAAGCTGGAGTTTTTCCTTGTGTGTCTCACACAGATTTTCATTCTGAGCTTTCTCAGGCTGTAACCTCAGTGGTTTGATGCTCTCTACAATATTGGCCAGCTGCCTGTTTGGCCTGAAATTCCCTTTCTGGAACAGCGCTCGGCACTCAGGACAGGGGAACTGTGTGCCTGATTCAGGCTTCCTTTGCTCACAGTACTGGGTGATGCAGGCTTGGCAGAAGTTGTGCCCACAGTCTATGGTCACTGGCACCGTCAGATACTCCAGGCAGATGGAGCAAGTGGCTTCTTCTAACGCTTTCCCTATGGGCGCTGCTGAGGCCATGGCTGTCTTCTGTGTCTTGTTGATGGGCGGTCCCCTTGCTGCCTGAATCAGCTCTTCACATGCCCAGAATAAGGTGAGAACAGGAGGAGGGGGGGGAGAAGGGGGGGTGCCACAGAGAAGGTGGGAAAGTGAAATGGGGTGAGATGGAGAGAAGAGAACAGGTAAGACACGATTATTGACCTTCTGTAGGGTTTTGGAGCCTCATATGGAGATGGATTTGACTGCACTTCGTTAACATTAACTCTTTATTTTGGGGTTGGGGGCAGCTATATCAGAGGAACCCCTTGACCAAATGACTCCAACTTGCACCACTCACTCTAACCCAGCCCTAACCTGACACAACAATATTTAAAGTAATCTGAGTCTGCAGGGGGATTTACAGCACTTGGAACTATTGGCTCTTTGAGAGGAAAGCTCTGCTCTTGAGGCAAAACTTCCAAGAAACACCCATTTCCTGGAGCAGACTGAGTAATAACATGCCCAGCAGTCAGACAGCCTCAGACCGCTGTCAAGGGACCGGCTCCAACTCCGTCTCTGGCAGGGATGAAAGTAGAAATAAGGAGTTACCGATACCGGGCTGGGTTGGGGCCGGCTCTGGCCCCCGGAAGGGGCTGGGCCTTGGGCGGAAGGGCCGAGAATGGGGGGGTCAGAGCCAGCCCCGACCTGCCCTGTACCAGTAAGTGCCCTCCTCCGCTAGGGTAGCAGCGGCAGCTGGGGGCTACAGCAGCAGTTTAAAGGGCCCAGGGCTCGGCCGCTGCACCTGCTCCAGGCCCTTTAAACTGCTGCCGGCGCCCCGATCTGCCTCTGCTACTCCAGGGCTCTGGCAGCAGGGCTCCAGGGGCTATTTAAAGGGCCTGTGGCTCCAGCCGCGGCTGGAAGCCCCAGGCCCTTTAAATTGCCACCTGGGGAAGCCGGGCAGCCCCAGTACGGTACGGAGCGTACCAGCTTACTGTCACCTCTGGTCTCTGGTCTATACAGCACGGTGCCTTGAGCTACCCCGTGACTGATGTCAGCTGTGCTTCTACACACACTTGTCGGCCACAGAGCAGCAGCCAGTGTGTCAGGCAGACTGGAGCTGGCGATTGGAGCTAACGCTAACCCCTCCTAACAACTCCAGGATTGCTTCCCCAAAGGGGCCGTGGGTGCTGGACGTTACCTGAGCTCAATCCTGATCAGCTGAGATCCACGTGGGGCAGTTCAGAGCCAAAGGTAGAGCCGTACGTTTGTGCAAAAATCTAAGAAGCAAGCGGGAAATGTCCCTATCCCTTTTTTGGAGCAGGTGTATGTTCTGAGGTCTTTTTTTGCAGCCAGATTAGGAGAAAGCAGGAAGTCACATCCTCACATTCTATCAAAATTACATTAAAACATGTGATTTGGGGCTGTTAGGGAAGTGATCCTGCCCTAAGAGCACCCACCGTCACCAGATAAAGAAACAGATCTTAAGACGTTTAAAGAAAACCTTGTTTGACAGCATCCTGTTTGGCAAGTAATCACTTATGAACAGTTGTAGGTGTGAAACCTCCATTTCTTTATTGTTTTGCCGTTATGGTCCCTGCTTCTCTATTGTTTAGCTGCATGGTTTCTGTTCAGTTCTTTGCTTGTTTATGTCTATTACATAACTACTAATTTTGCAAGTTCGTAAATGAGCTAAGGTGGTGGGGTCTGGGTGGGTAGAGGATTTTTTCTCAATATGGTAGGATTGGTCAACGAATTATTTTGTAATACTTTAGTAAATGATTAGTTAAGGTACAGCTAAGCAGGACTCAAGTTTCACTATATAAACTGGGATCCAAAAGGAAGTTCTTTGGAACCTAACTCCAGGACACAGCCCCAGAGCAGAGCTGCCAGGTCTCAACACCCTGCCGACTAGATCGTGCAGAAACTGGAGTTCCCAGGTTACCTGATTCTTACTGGCCGGCAGAAAAAGTTCGTCTATTGGGAGTGGTGAGCAATATATACCTAGTGTGTGTATTCTGTTTTGGTGATTGTTAATAACGAGAGGTTAAGTAGGATATTACTGTGTAAGGCTCTTTCACTGGTAAAAGACCCTGCAAACCCACAGAGTGTGAGGTTATACCCTGAGCCCAGGGAAGGATGAAGGTGGGTGCCTAAGTTAACAGGGTTACGCCTTGAGCCCTAGGAAGAGGGTAAAGGTGGGTGCCCCCAGAGTGTGCAGATAACATGAGGGACTGTATCTTGGGAACATCTCACTCAGATAACCTTAAATTTGGACCAAGAACATGACCACAGACCTCGACAGGGCACAGCAGCTTTCAAGAGAGCCCAAACCAGCATGTGGATTTTAGAGCACTTCAAAGACCAGCTATGAAACAATAAGCTCATCTCAGCCTTATCTATATTGGTGTAATAAAGCAGGAAGAGATTAGGTATTGGTGGTTGTCAGGGCCTGTGACCTAGAGCCTGGATCTACAGAGGCACAGCTGGGGATCACTGTGGTGCGATCGTGCCTCAGAAATTACCACCCAAGGGAGCTGGCGTGACGGCACCCTGCTGCCCTCTGATTTGCCTAGCACCCTATTTAACCCTGGGCGTTGCCCAGGAAGTTGTCTGGGAAACCCCCGGCTTTGGCTTGCTACACTTTGCCTTGTCTCCTGATTGCCGGTCTCTATCGCAGCCTGAGTCTTGCCTCCTCGCTGTGGCCTGGCTGTGATCTCAGGTCTCCAACCCTGGCTGGACTCTGTCCATGATCTTGCTTTCCTCTCAGTCCTGCTCAGCGTCTGCTGTCACTCATGTGCAGACCCCAGCCCATCAGTGATGCCTAGGCAAGGCTGCCTAGGTCCTGGTCCCTTACAATGGGGTCGGCTGGATTCTCAGCATCACCAAGGGAGAGTTTCTTCAGCTGAAATTGTAGTACAAATCCCAAGAGAGAAGCCAGTGCCTGCCCTCTCTCAGGGAGCCATTGACAGCTGCTGTCAGGAGAGCTGAGTGGTGGAGGTGCAAGGGCAGGTTCTCGGGCAGAGGCCCCCAGCTCCCACGGATGGTTCATGGCCTTATTTTTCAGAGGCTGCGAACCTGCAATCCACCTCAGTTTCAACGGGAGCTGGGGCCTCTCAGCACAGCTGAGGTGCCAGGACAGAATTGGGGGTTGTGAACTCCTGCCCCACATGTGATGACTCAGACAGATCAGTCTGGCTACTCTCAGCTTTACCCACAATGGGCCAGATTTCCAAAGGGGTTAAGGTGCCTTCAGGCCTGTGTAACAAAAGGAGGATTGGGGGCTGCTTGCTCCACCGATTGCCATGGAAATTTCCAGAAAAATTTATACCTGGCCCTGGTACCACTTGTCCCTACCCTGCCCATTAGTGGGGCTCAGGGCATAGGGGGCGGCAGGGGTGAGGATGGGCAGAGGAGATGAAGTGTGATGCTTGGGGGGAAGAGTGGGGATCCTGGGCAGAAAGGGGAGTGTTGGGGACTGAGAGGAGGCAGTAGCAGGCAGTGCTGTGCTGAGGGGGATGTTACAGAGGGTCTCTGCAGCTGGGAGCATCTGTGCTGAGCGGTAGAGACATGGCACCATCTGGGCTATTTGCTCCCCTCCTGCTCCCATTTCCTGTTGTGGAAGGAGCCAGGATTGATCAGAATCCAGCCCGTTGGCCCAGCCCCAGGGATCCCATGGACACCCCAGCCCTCCCCTCAAACCCTGCTTGGATGGGGGCAGGGTCCCTTTCTTGGGGCTGCTGCTGTTGCTGCCCTTAGGACAACACTGGGAGGGCATCCTGCTGCCTCCTTGTCTCAGCCCACAACAGGCCTTCAGCACCAGCCCTGAGCCTCCCTGGACCTTCTACTTAAACTTAGAATTCCGTCCAAAGGCGGACATTCTGCGGGGGCTGGAGCCAGCCCCTGGGGCAGCCCCGGGCTCTGCCCGCACCAGCCCCGCACCCGGAGCCTGCAGGTGAGGGGAGAGACCCAGGGGAAAAGGCTGGGGCCGGGCAGGACAGTGACTCTGCACAAATGGACCCGCATTACACAATCATGGTTACCTGGTGGGGGGTGGGGGGCTGCAAGTCCCAGAGCTGCTGAACGCAGGAGAGTGAACGCTCTGAGGGAGGAAAGGGGAAGAAGAGGGAGAGACCGAAAAGGGCAGCAGGAGCAATAAGTTAGGAGGGAGAGTCCCAGCTCCCAGATCTGCCTGGATCCACAGGTGATGTGAAGGGAGGGGAAGGGAGGTTTCCAGTCCCTCTTTGCAGATACCCCAGGCATGAGAAGGTTTGGAGGGCTTCTGTTCCCGAGAGGAGAAGCCCCGTCTGCACAAACCCTTCACCTTGGGGATAAAAACCCTGGTGGCCCAAACAAGCCCTGAAGCTGAGCCACATACAGCCCCCGGTTACTGATGAGCCCTGCCCTGCTGTTGTCCTACCCTGGGCCTGGGGGCTGGTGAGCCCAGCTGTCTCTGCGCCCTGCCCCAGAGCAGAGATCTCTCCTCTCCGGGGCATGCAGGCAGCAGTGGGATCCCCCATCAGCTCTGCCCCAGCTGCACGGAGACAAATTGCTCTGTATCCTGGGGAGAGTCAGAGACACACGGGACCCTGAATCTGTCTCCAGGGTCTGGGACTCTGTCCTGGCTTAGGGCCTGAATGAAGAGATGGTGGGGCTCCTCACCTTTCTGTCTCTGGGCTCTGTGTCTCCCCAGGCTCTCTCTGATCCTGGGAGCTGCCAAGCCCCCGGCTCCTCCCGAGTTCGGTGCCTCTCTGCATGCCCCGGAGAAAGCAGCGCTGTGTCATCTCCACCCAAAGGTGCCAATCTCCCTTGGGGCCTGGGGAGAGAGACCGCCCACAGGCACAACAGCCCAGGCCTGTCAGGGTGTATCCTCCCCACCCTGCTCTGCACGGAGCAGCTGCTGCAGACTTGGAAAATGACACAGGCCATTTGGTAGCTCCCTCTCATTCACTTGGACTGATTTTCTGTT
The DNA here is from genome assembly GCF_965140295.1 of Lepidochelys olivacea. Classification (NCBI taxonomy): domain Eukaryota; kingdom Metazoa; phylum Chordata; order Testudines; family Cheloniidae; genus Lepidochelys; species Lepidochelys olivacea. Next base: position 80,607,100 of record NC_140421.1, on the reverse strand, counting down.
GCTCACCACTGTGTGAACCAGGAATAACAGGTTTAATTTCATTTCCCTGTTCCCATAAAAGTGCTGCCATAACAGCAACCGGCCATTTCTCTTCTGCAAACTTCCTGCTGCTGCGGGGTGAGTTGGAAATAGAGATTGGGATGAGAAGCCATGTCCCATCCAGGGAGGGCTCTGTTCCTCTCCCCTTAGGACTGTGATGAAAGGGGAATTTTCTGTAATATTTTTATGAAGCCTATGTGTATCAGTTTCCCTCTGTACTTTGCACTGCTGCCCGGGGGGGTTAACCTGCTCCTGGAGCAGCACAGGAGACATGGGGTGTGTGTGTCACCTAGCTGTCTGGAGCGGGCTGAATGGGTCAGTGAAGGGCTGGCCAAGGCCCACCATGTCCATGGAGAACCCGAAAAGACAGTGGAGCCACAGGGACCAGAACATTCACACCCAGCAATCAGTGACCAAGAGGAAGGAGATTTTTTTCCCCACTTCTCTGCAGAGAAGCAGAGCAAAGCCCCAGCCTGAGAGCAAAGGAAAAGGTGTCACATGAGGGGTTAAGTGCTGGCCTCTGGAGAGACACAGGACTCTCACCTTGGCCTGACAGAGACAGAAGTGGCGGCCAGAGCAGCTTGGCTGGTGATTGCACTGGCTTGGCCAGGAGGACAACGTCTCTCAACCTTTATTTCTCTCTAACCTAAGGAATTCTGCTGCTCTCTTTGCTTAACTAATAAACCCTATTCCATGATGAAAGGGCTGCCATACTTGCTGAGGGGCACTGGTCCCTGTAGAGTGCACAAGCCTCTGACGAGGAGCCTGTCTCAGCTGGACTCCCTGGGCAGAGCTCATGGTATGAAATGGGAGCACTGGAGCCAGAGGTTGAGTCTCAGAGGCCATGTGGTCTACCCTTAAGGAAGAGTGAGACCCCTTTGGGGGTGTCATAACCATACAGCTAAGGGTAGCATAAAATCCCTCTTTACCCTGTAAAGGGTTAATTCCTCTTTTACCTGTAAAAGGTTAAGAAGCTCAGATAACCTGGTTGGAACCTGACCAAAAGGACCAATAAGGGGAGAAGATACTTTCAAATCTGTGGGGAAAGGTTTTTTTGTCTGTGTCTCTCGGATCCAGCCAGGAAACAGGGCAGGGAAAAATACATCTCCCTAAGCTATATCTGAACTAAGCATCTAGTATTGCAGAAATAGTAAGTAATAGGAAAGAAATGCATTAGGTTTTCTTTTGTTTTAGCTTGTGAATTTTCCCTGTGCTAAGAGGGAGGTTTATCCCTGTTTTTATAACTTTAAGTTTGCCTAGAGGGGAAATCCTCTGTGTTTTTGGGTCTTTTGTTATTCTGTAAAGTACTTACCATCCTGATTTTATAGAGGTGATTCTTTTACCTTTTCTTTAATTAAAATTCTTCTTTTAAGAACCCGATTGATTTTTTCATTGTTCTTAAGATCCAAGGGTTTGGGTCTGTGTTCACCTATACCAATTGGTGAGGATATCATTCTCAAGCCTCCCCAGGAAAGGGGGTGTAGGGACTTGGGGGGATATTTGGGGAAAGTAAGGCTCCAAGTGGCCCTCTCTGAATGTTTGTTTAAATCACTTGATGGTGGCAGCAATATTAAGGCAAGGAAGGAATTTGTGCCTTGGGGAAGATTTTAACCTAAGCTGATAAAGATAAGCTTAGGGGGTCCTTCATGCAGGTCCCCACAACTGTACCCCAGAGTTGAGAATGGGGAAGGAACCCTGACAGGGGGTCTGCCACACAGAAAGGGTTCCTGTGGGGGCACAGCACAGATCCTGTAGATCCATGAGCAAGACACAGAAGGATGAGGTGACGTTGTTGTAATAATTGGGGCCTGTTAGGCTCACAACTGAGGTAGGCCTAACTATGGGAAAGTGGATGGAAGTTTCTGAAATGATTTAATCACCTGCTGTCAGGGTTCCCTCCCCACTCTGAACTTTAGGGTACAGATGTGGGGACCCGCATGAAAGACCCCCTAAGCTTATTTTTACCAGTTTAGGTTAAAAATTCCCCACAGCACAAATTCTCCCTTGTATTTTGGATTAGGTAAACGCTGCCACCACCAAGTGATTCAAACATTTATGGCAGGCCACTTGGAGCCCTATCTCCCACTTAATATCCCCCCAAGCCCTACACCCCCTTTCCTGGGGAGGCTTGAGAATAAACAAGATGAGCACAGACCAACTTTGGGTTTTTAAAAAGAAAAGTAAAAGAAACACCTATGTAAAATTAGAATGGGAGATAATCTCACAGGGCAATCAGATTCAAAACACAGAGGATTCCCCTCTAGGCAAAACTTAAAGTTACAAAAACAGGGATAAACCTCCCTTTTAGCACAGGGAAAATTCACAAGCTGAAACTGTTGCCGGCACCCAGTGCCGAGAGGCAAAACAACAGCAGGGGTTCGTTACCCGGTGTGTTTCACTCAATAATCACAATGGGGTGGAGAAGCAGAAAAGTTTATTTGCAGCTGCAAACAAGGTACAGGGAGAATAGAATCTCTAATCCTGCACACCAGAGCAGGTCTTTACACACACTTTTATATTTCTTAATGCTACTGCACTACACATCAGCCAATTAAAACTTTGCACAAATACTCTGCCTTCCTTATATAGGTTACAACAATGTGTATTTCCTGCAACCTCTAACAAGCATTCCTAGCAACTTAAACAACCAGCACATTCTGTCTGGCCTTGTAACTATCTCCTATTATCTTTAGCTTGGCGTCAGCAAACCTTACACTATGAGGCATTATCTGCGGCTGCAACATTGTTTTAAGAGCAAAAGAGCTTACTCTAACCAGCCAGGCCTGAATTCTATTAACGGGGGGTGAGAAGAAGCCCTTAGGCCTTCAGCAAAGAGACTTCCTCGACCCTTATGGCCTTCCATCCCCTCGACTTAACTAGTGGCCATGCCCTGGGGTCTCCAACAATTCCCTCCTTTGAGAATACTCATTTCTATTGCTTGAGTCTTCTCATCTTTATTTACTTACTAGCGGGTTATGCATAAAATTAAAATTTTCAAAACTATGCAAAATAAGTATTTTTACACAGGACCACATACAACACAATAAACATAACATGATTAATACAGGGGAAAAAAACCTTAAATAATAGGCTAAAGAACCCACTTAGCCATGGGGAAAGGCCCCAACCAGAAAATAAAGAGCATAGCCAATCCTCCCTAGTTTGCTAATGAATGCCCTTTACCAGCTGCTTTAGGCATTGTAAATCAGCTTCTACAGATGGCCCTGCATCTGTTATATTAAAGCAACACATGCCGGCAAACTCCTGGCATAGGTGACCATGGCGTAGAAGCAAATAGTCCACAGCCAGCCTGTTCTGTAGCATCCCCTGACGTACTTCTCCTAACTCATGTGAGAGTTGGGCCAGGACGGTTGAGGTTAAGTTAATGGCCTTTGCCACCGTGCAGGCAAGGTGCTCTGCTGCATGATAATTATGCACCACAAGCCCAGGGATACAACTAAGGAAAAGGCCAGAGCTGCTGCCTCACTCTCTGAGAATAAGGTTCTCTGAGAACGACGTTGCGTTCACTGCACTCTGGGCCAGTGCCAGCCAGGTATTTACGGGTACAATGCCTGAAACAGCAGTACCAGTTAGGCACATGGCCAAGAGGGGGAATAAAATATACCCTCCCATCTATTTTCCTGCCTTCCCAGCGGGCTGCCGTTTAAATAATAATTTTAGTCCAAGATCCTCAGTGGAGGGGGCTGAATGCACGGTCCACCTTTCAGCCGGGGGGGGGCTGACACCGCTTTCAGCCGGGTATAATGAATCCAATTCTTGTGTCCCTCGACCTTTGCTGCCATGTGGGAGACCAGCAGGACGGTATAGGGTCCCTTCCACTTTTCCTGGAGGGGCTCGTCTTTCCAGGTACGTACACGCACTGAATCACCAGGCTGCAGGGAGTGGATGGGCGAATCCAAGGGTAGAGGCTGGGAATCCTTAGTATACCTGTGAAGAGACAAAAGAACAGCAGACAGGGAACACATATACTGAGACAAAAACCCATTCCCCAATTCCCACTCTCCCCCTGACACAACCGGTGTACCATTCATAGGCCATGCCCTTTCAAACATAATTTCAAAGGGACTGAGCCCTAATCTACCCTTTGGGAGAGCACGGATGCAGAGCAGAACTAGGGGCAGGGCATCAGGCCACCGTAGGGAGGCCTCCTGGCATACTTTCGAGAGATGTCGCTTAAGGGTCTGATTGGTCCGCTCCACTACCCCACTGGCTTGCGGTCTCCAGGGTGTATGGAGTTTCCAGGAATCTGTAAGGCGTCTGAGATGCTTTGGACGATTTTTGACGTGAAGCGTGTTCCATAGTCAGATTCCATCCACTGGGGAAGTCCAAAGCGAGCAATAATCTCTTTAACAAACTTGAGAGCCACTGTCCTGGCAGTGCAGTTGCGACATGGAAAGGCTTCCGGCCATCCGCTGAATCTATTCACTATAACAAGGAGATACTTGAACCCTTGGGTCTGGGGAAACTCAGTAAAGTCTATTTGCCACACCCGTCCGGGGCCTGGAGTGGGTTCCAGGGCCTCTGGTGGTACTGGGTGTCCTGGTTGGGGGTTATTCTTTTGACAAACTAAGCAATCCGCTTGTACCACTGCCACTTCCAAAGGGAGTTGCACTGCCTCTAGAAGCCGGAGAATTTGGGGCCCGTACTTGACTGGGGAGCCTTGGGCTGTCAGCATTCCCCTCTGATTCCACAGGCCAGCATGAGCATGCAGCACCCCAAAAGCATAACCCGCCCTTCTTTGCCCATTTATCACCATGCTGCTGCCATCAGTGTACCACTCATAATCTGCATTTGGGAGGGGCAAATCCTTCAAGTCCGGGCGGCTAGAATATTGGGCATCTATGATCTCCAAACAGTCATGTTCCTGTTTCTCAGTTTCTGGTAAGAGGGTGGCAGGGTTAAGGGATGGACAAGGCTGCAGCGTGACCTCAGGGTTCTCTAAGAGCTTTGCTTGGTATCTTTGCCTGTGGCTCCTGTCACAGTGAGGGAGTCTGCTACTGGCAACCGAAGGGGTTGATTTACAGCAGTTCGCGCCACTCCAGAGTCTACTAAAAAATCTATTTCTTCATTTCCCACCCGCATTTTTACTCGGGGTTCCGGGGGTAGGATGATCCGTCTCCCCTGACACCCCTATTCCTGTTCTTCTATCGCCATCATAGAGGTACCCCCCTTTCCTTCTTGTTTGGGCACTCATTCTTCCAGTGTCCCTCTTGCCAACACAGGGCACACTGATTGCGCCCCAGTCGTCTCTCCCGCGGGCCTGAATGTCCGCATCCACAGCCCCTTCCTTCTCGTTCACTTCCCTTCGTGCCTGTCTGCACTGCTGCTACCATCAATCTCACTTGCTTCTTCTCCTTCTCCACTTCTCTTAAACTATACACTCGAATTGCTGCTTCTAAAATCTGTGCCATGGTCATACCCATCAAATCCTCCTTTTTCTGTAGCTTTCTCTTAATGTCGGGGGCTGCCCTGCTTGTAAATACTCCTTTAATAATTGCCTCAGTTTGTGGATCATTAGGATCTGCATTGGTATACTATCGGATCGTGTCTCGAATACGCTGTAAAAAGGCTCCAGGGCTTTCCTTTGGATCCTGTGCTACCTCATATGGTTTAGTCCAATTATTCTGTCTGACAGCTGCATGACGGACTCCATACAGTAGCAGCTCCTTATAGGAGGTGAGGTGGGTCATAGCCTGATTGCCATTTGGGTCCCACCTAGGATCCTTTATAGGAACCTGATAATCTGGGGTCGGGATATTGTTACGGTCCTGATCATATCGCCTCTTTGCTTCCTCCCTTGCTTTAGCTATGACCTGTTCTCGTTCAACCACAGTCAATAATGTTCGCAGAAGGACATTACAATCATCCCAGTCTGGCTTGTAGCTACTAAGAAATCCCTCAAAAACCAATACAAACTTGCTTGGGTTGATAGAAAATTCTCCAGCCTGTGCTTTGAAAGCGGCCAGGTCCATAGGATTAAAAGGTGCATGAGTATAGACCTGCATGGTAAGAGCTTGTCCTTTCTATTGCATTACGGGTGATTTTAGTCTCGGTAAGTAACAGGTATAGTCCAGCAGATGGAGCTCGAACCTCACTATGAGCTTCACTAGGAATCTTACTCTGAGCCTCGCTCTGTGTGGGTGTAGGGGCCGAAGGGGACACACTCTGTGTGGGTGTAGGGGCCGAAGGAGCCTCACTCTGTGTGGGTGTAAGGGCCGAAGGAGACACCGGATCTGCCATTACATTTGGGGTGGGGGGCTGGGGACTGACATTAATTGCTATCGGGCCAATCGGGATTAAATTACAGCGTCATAAAATATCAGTAGGAGACTACAAGGTCATAAACAAGTAAGCATACGAATGCTCATTTCACTTCCCCGTTCACTGACAGAACAGGAGTAACTGGAGGATTGTATTATGATTTAGTGATCCTCCAGGAGGCTACTGTTCCTGGTCCTCTAATTGGTACTGAGGCCAGTCAACCGTACAGAATCGCTTCAATTTACCCTTAGTCATTGGATCTGACCCAAATACCTTCCAATTTACTAAAATACACTCTAGGGGCGTGCACCATACCCTACCTCCCGTGCTCTGTTCCTGTCCCATACCTACAAGGTAACTCTGGGCGTCCCCAGGTTCCAATAGAGCATACAATCCGGATTTCAAAAGGTTCTTACCTTATCCAAGGGATTGGTTCCCCACCGTTGCCCACAGCTGCTTCTCCACTATGTGAGTGCGTTGCACCGTTGTGCCCGCCAGGGTCGATCAAACTGCGTCTCCTCCAAGGCCCCTGATGAACTCACCGGTGCGCACTGGGCGTCGGTTGTTGCTGCAATCCTCGACCGCCGGAAGGGATCCAGGCAAGGCTAAATTGCAGCGTCGTCGCCCCACGTTGAGACGCCAAAAGCTGTTGCCAGCACCCAATCAGATTCTTAAAGAAATCAGAACTTTATTAAAAAGAAAAGTAAAAGAAACACCTATGTAAAATTAGAATGGGAGATAATCTCACAGGGCAATCAGATTCAAAACACAGAGGATTCCCCTCTAGGCAAAACTTAAAGTTACAAAAACAGGGATAAACCTCCCTCTTAGCACAGGGAAAATTCACAAGCTGAAACAAAAGATAATCTAACACATTTCCTTGCTATTACTTACTATTTCTGTAAAATTAGATGCTTAATTCAGATATGGCTCAGGGAGATGTATTTTCCCTGTCCTGGTTCCTCACTGACCCCAGAGCAAACAACAAAGAGAACAAAAGCAAACCCCCTGCCCCCACAGATTTTGAAAGTATTTTCTCCTCTCATTGGTCCTTTTGGTCAGGAGCCAACCAGGTTACCTGAGTTTCTTAACCCTTTACAGGTAAAGGAGGGATTTTAGGCTATCCTTAGCTGTATGTTTATGGCACCTGCAATAATAAACACCAAAGGGAAAAGGTAACAAAAGTCCAACTCAGCCTGTTACATAAGACTGTTTATAAAAAACCGGTAAAAGTGAAAAACAGAAAAACTAAATGAATCTAAACAAGCAGGGCTTTTCTGATGCACCTGAAGGATGGTGTTGAGACCATCTCTAGTAAACAAAAAGAGTGGGGAACCAGAAGTTAATGGGCCAAAAATTGGAAGTGAGGCCTAATTGGTGAACAGAAGAATAAGAGGATGGACAATTCTGTCCATCACCCTCTTTCAGGGGCCCTTCAAAAGATACTTTGTGGGGCAGGAACATGTGGGGGGACTGCGGGATTCCCAGAGGGGGGCAACTGTCACCACCACCCCAGGGACTTTGTCCTTCACCCGGGGATCTCAAAAGTCATCACATCATCAGGAAGCCCAGACCTCTGCACATCAGTGGGGACACCCAGCCACCACTGTCACACCAGACATGCCATCTGGAGACACGTGAGAGCCTGCTCTGTCTCCCCTTCCCTTGTGTGTTCCTTCGACCCCCACTATTTGTCCTCCTGGCCTGTCTCTCTCCTGGATTTCCATTTGACCCTAAGATCAGCCGCCCACACGGCACCAGCACAGTAAGAGAAGATGACCCATCCAGCTCTGCCCAGCCTGAGGGAGACTGGAGAGGAGAGGGACCAGACCAGCCAGATGACATCCCAGACCACAGACTGGAAGAGGAGCCTGAGCCCCGGGTAATGGCTTCCATGGCTGACCTGCCAACCCAGAGCATCCGTCTGTGACTTACCTGCCACCGGAATCCTGAGAACACCAACAAAAGCCCCATTTCCACCCCACACACCCCTTCTCTGTTTCTTTACCAAATTACTTTTGTTGTGTCTTGAAAACCAAGAACACAAAGAGCCCATTAAAATCAGCAGTGGACACAGACAGCACATTGGCTGTGAATAATATTTCTAAAGAAAAACAAACACAAAAGGATCTGGTAGAAGAGATTTCGATATATAGGAAAACAGAATTTGAGGTTGGGGACCATGGTTTGTTAATTGATTGTGAGAAGGAGAACAAGAAAGGGGGGAGGGTCATATCTTGATTAATGATTATATGTAGCTATAAAGCTGCAAATCACATGAATTAATAGTAGCAGAAGTTCTAGGAATATTATTATCTTGTGTGAGTTATTGAAATATTTTGCTTTATTAATTCTGTCCTATCATTTTTTTCACCTATTACTTGGCAAAGGTGCAGTGTGAGTCCTGCATGTGCCCTAGCTTCCAGAGGGAACCAGTCAAGACAATAAGGAGAGAGAGAGAGAGCAGCTGCACATGTGCGTAGTTGTGATGTTTATGACACATGTACAGTGTAACAGAACAAACCTGTCTGACAGTTTAATTAATAATAATTAATGACACAATTGGTTCCTGAAAATTGCATCGTAAGTTGAAACATTGTAAAGTTTAAACCAATCGTCATAAGTCAACTCAGGGGATCAATTCAGAATGTCGTAAGTGCTGTGTTTCATAAGTTGAATGTCATAAAGTCAAGAACTGCCTGTACAAATGATGCTACATAGACAAGGCAAACTTTAATGGAGATTTGAGCCTGGAGCCTCGCTCATACCGCCCTGGGGCTGGGCTCTCACTCCCCTTCCCCTGGCCAGCCACTGAATCCCCTTTCCCAGCTCTCCCCACCCCTCCCTCCATCGCGCTGGGACCAGCTCCCCTGCCCCGCCCCGCCCCCCCCACAGCTGAGTCTGCAGCGCAGAGCTACCCCTACAGCAGGGCCCCGGCGATCTCACTCCTGCACCCACACTGCCCCTGTGGCTGTTTCACCCCCTCCATGGGCAGAGACTCCCCCAGGGGCAGGAAGTATCGGGCTATTCCCATCGCTCACTGGCCCCATCACACTCACTGGACTCCTCTCCCCCCTGGGTCATTTTGCCAGGGGCTCTTCCTCCTTGGGCCTCTCTCCCCTCCCCCCTCATTATATCTCCCTCCCAGTCTTCCTCCTGTGATCATGGATCTCCCCTTCTCTCCCCACCTTCAGCATCCACCTCTGACACTGCACCCACCCAACCCACAGCCCCTTACCCCACAGACCAGCAGCTAGCTCCCTCCACCCCTTCTCTCCCCCTCTCCCCTTTCACAGCTCACAGGCCTGGGGCTGGGAGCTGAAGGTTGGGGGAGGCAGGTGATGCCCTTTACACCCTCCCCATGGGAACAGGCCTGGGGGCTAGCCTGCACTCAGAGGGGACAGTCTCTGCCGCAGGGTCACTGTCAGGGACTGAGATTCTCTCCAGCCTGAGCTGGGACCGGGCTGATTATCAGGGGAGCCGCATTTTTACTGTCAGCATTGAGACCAGTATAGAAATAAGGGTCCTGGAGAAGGTGTCAGTGAAAGTGAAGAGATGGGACCTGTCAGTCACTTTGTAAAATGAGACCTCGCCCCACTCAGAGTCCAGGAAAATCCCCACCTGGCTGGGTCTGACACTCACGGGGAGCAGAGTCAAGGGGGAGGTGAGGCCCTTGTATTCCCCATCCCTCAGTCACATGGCCCAGTATCCATTGCTAGGTGATGCAACAATCCACTTTTTCCTGGTCACAGATTCCCTGCAAACCCCCAGAATCCAGTGAGGATTATCTCCCACCTCCACCTCCCATTGACACCACCCACCCGTGAATCCCTCAGTGCCCAGGACACTGGGCAAAGGATCAAATCTCTCAGGATTGCCGGGCAGATCCTGGCATTTATCTCCACATCTCACACGTTTCCGATCCTCAGACAGGACGAGGTCGGGATGAGCCGTGTCTGGATCCAGAGTCATGTCCACTGGGGAGAGAGTTACAGAATCAGCGTGGGGATACAGTCGCATGAGTGACATAGATACAGTATCCCCAATAATGTCACAGCAAACCTGGTGGCTGGACTTTGTCCTCACCAACAACTATTTCACATTTGGGGACAATATATACCTTCAAATCAGTGGCACTGCTATGGGTACCCGCATGGCATGGGATTCTCATGGGTGACTTTAATTTTCCTGATATCTGCTGGGAGAGCAATACAGCGGTGCATAGACAATCCAGGAAGTTTTTGGAAAGCGTAGGGGACAATTTCCTGGCGCAAGTGCTAGAGGAGCCAACTAGGGGGGGTGCTTTTCTTGACCTGCTGCTCACAAACCGGGTAGAATTAGTGGGGGAAGCAAAAGTGGATGGGAATCTGGGAGGCAGTGACCATGAGTTGGTTGAGTTCAGGATCCTGACACAGGGAAGAAAGGTAAGCAGCAGGACACGGACCCTGGACTTCAGGAAAGCAGACTTCGACTCCCTCAGGGAACGGATGGCCAGGATCCCCTGGGGGACTAACTTGAAGGGGAAAGGAGTCCAGGAGAGCTGGCTATATTTCAAGGAATCCCTGTTGAGGTTACAGGGACAAACCATCCCGATGAGTCGAAAGAATAGTAAATATGGCAGGCGACCAGCTTGGCTTAATGGTGAAATCCTAGCGGATCTTAAACATAAAAAAGAAGCTTACAAGAAGTGGAAGGTTGGACATATGACCAGGGAAGAGTATAAAAATATTGCTCGGGCATGTAGGAATGATATCAGGAGGGCCAAATCGCACCTGGAGCTGCAGCTAGCCAGAGATGTCAAGAGTAACAAGAAGGGTTTCTTCAGGTATGTTGGCAACAAGAAGAAAGCCAAGGAATGTGTGGGCCCCTTACTGAATGAGGGAGGCAACCTAGTGACAGAGGATGTGGAAAAAGCTAATGTACTCAATGCTTTTTTTGCCTCTGTTTTCACTAACAAGGTCAGCTCCCAGACTGCTGCGCTGGGCATCACAAAATGGGGAAGAGATGGCCAGCCCTCTGTGGAGATAGAGGTGGTTAGGGACTATTTAGAAAAGCTGGACGTGCACAAGTCCATGGGGCCGGACGAGTTGCATCCGAGAGTGCTGAAGGAATTGGCGGCTGAGATTGCAGAGCCATTGGCCATTATCTTTGAAAACTCGTGGCGAACCGGGGAAGTCCCGGATGACTGGAAAAAGGCTAATGTAGTGCCAATCTTTAAAAAAGGGAAGAAGGAGGATCCTGGGAACTACAGGCCAGTCAGCCTCACCTCAGTCCCTGGAAAAATCATGGAGCAGGTCCTCAAAGAATCAATCCTGAAGCACTTGCATGAGAGGAAAGTGATCAGGAACAGCCAGCATGGATTCACCAAGGGAAGGTCATGCCTGACTAATCTAATCGCCTTCTATGATGAGATTACTGGTTCTGTGGATGAAGGGAAAGCAGTGGATGTATTGTTTCTTGACTTTAGCAAAGCTTTTGACATGGTCTCCCACAGTATTCTTGTCAGCAAGTTAAGGAAGTATGGGCTGGATGAATGCACTATAAGGTGGGTAGAAAGCTGGCTAGATTGTCGGGCTCAACGGGTAGTGATCAATGGCTCCATGTCTAGTTGGCAGCCGGTATCAAGTGGAGTGCCCCAAGGGTCGGTCCTGGGGCCGGTTTTGTTCAATATCTTCATAAATGATCTGGAGGATGGTGTGGATTGCACTCTCAGCAAATTTGCGGATGATACTAAACTGGGAGGAGTGGTAGATACGCTGGAGGGGAGGGATAGGATACAGAAGGACCTAGACAAATTGGAGGATTGGGCCAAAAGAAATCTGATGAGGTTCAATAAGGATAAGTGCAGGGTCCTGCACTTAGGACGGAAGAACCCAATGCACAGCTACAGACTAGGGACCGAATGGCTAGGCAGCAGTTCTGCGGAAAAGGACCTAGGGGTGACAGTGGACGAGAAGCTGGATATGAGTCAGCAGTGTGCCCTTGTTGCCAAGAAGGCCAATGGCATTTTGGGATGTATAAGTAGGGGCATAGCAAGCAGATCGAGGGACGTGATCGTTCCCCTCTATTCGACATTGGTGAGGCCTCATCTGGAGTACTGTGTCCAGTTTTGGGCCCCACACTTCAACAAGGATGTGGATAATTTGGAGAGAGTCCAGCGAAGGGCAACAAAAATGATTAGGGGACTGGAACACATGAGTTATGAGGAGAGGCTGAGGGAGCTGGGATTGTTTAGCCTGCAGAAGAGAAGAATGAGGGGGGATTTGATAGCTGCTTTCAACTACCTGAAAGGGGGTTCCAAAGAGGATGGCTCTAGACTGTTCTCAATGGTAGCAGATGACAGAACGAGGAGTAATGGTCTCAAGTTGCAGTGGGGGAGGTTTAGATTGGATATTAGGAAAAACTTTTTCACTAAGAGGGTGGTGAAACATTGGAATGCGTTACCTAGGGAGGTGGTAGAATCTCCTTCCTTAGAGGTTTTTAAGGTCAGGCTTGACAAAGCCCTGGCTGGGATGATTTAACTGGGAATTGGTCCTGCTTCGAGCAGGGGGTTGGACTAGATGACCTTCTGGGGTCCCTTCCAACCCTGATATTCTATGATTCTATGATTCTATGGCCCCACAGTATGCCAACATTTTTATGGCTGACTTAGAGCAACGCTTCCTCAGCTCTCGTCCCCTAACGCCCCTACTCTACTTGCGCTATATTGATGACATCTTCATCATCTGGACCCATGGAAAAGAAGCCCTTGAGGAATTCCAGCAGGATTTCAACAATTTCCATCCCACCATCAACTTCAGCCTCGACCAGTCCACACAAGCGATCCACTTCCTGGGCATTACGGTGCTAATAAGTGATGGTCACATAAACACCACCCTATACCAAGTGAAACCTACTGACTGCTATACTTACCTACATGCCTCCAGCATCCGTCCAGGACACACCACATGATCCACTGTGTTCAGCCAAGCTCTAAGATACAACCACATTTGTTCCAATCCCTCAGACAGAGACAAACACCAATAAGAACTCTATCAAGCATTCTTAAAACTACAATACCCACCTGCTGAAGTGAAGAAACAGATTGACAGAGCCAGAAGAGTACCCAGAAGTCACCTACTACAGGACAGGCCCAACAAAGAAAGTAACAGAATGCCACTAGCCATCACCTTCAGCCCCCAACTAAAACCTCTCCAGCACATCATCAAAGATCTACAACCTATCCTGAAGGACAATCCCTCACTCTCGCAGATCTTGGGAGATAGGCCAGTCCTCGCTTACAGACAGCCCCCCAGCCTGAAGCAAATACTCACCAGCAACCACACACCACACAACAAAAACACTAACTCAGGAACCTATCCTTGCAACAAAGCCCGTTGCCAACTCTGTCCACATATCTATTCAGGGGACACCATCATAGGACCTAATCACATCAGCCACACCATCAGGGGCTCGTTCACTTGCACATCTACCAATGTGATATATGCCATCATGTGCCAGCAATGCCCCTCTGCCATGTACATTGGCCAAACCAGACAGTCTCTACGCAAAAGAATAAATGGACACAAATCAGATGTCAAGAATTATAACATTCAAAAACCAGTCGGAGAACACTTCAGTCTCTCTGGTCACTCAGTAACAGACTTAAAAGTGGCAATTCTTCAACAAAAAAACTTCAAAAACAGACTCCAACGAGAAACTGCTGAACTGGAATTAATTGACAAACTAGATACCATTAAATTAGGCTTGAATAAAGACTGGGAGTGGCTGGGTCATTACACAAACTGATATCTACATCCCAATGTAAGTTCCCCCTACTGTTACTCACACTTTCTTGTCAACTGTTTGAAATAGGCCATCCTGATTATCACTAAAAACGTTTTTTTTCTCATGCTGATAATAGCTCACCTTAACTGATTAACCTCTTAGAATTGGTACGGCAACCTCCATCTTTTCATGTTCTCTGTATATATGTATATCTATCTATCTATCTATCTATCTATCTATCTATCTATCTATCTATCTATCTATCTATCTATCTATCTATCTATCTATCTATCTTCCTATTGTATGTTCCACTCCATGCATCTGATGAAGTGAGTTCTAGCCCATGAAAGCTTATGCTCAAATAGATTGGTTAGTCTCTAAGGTGCCACAAGTACTCTTCGTTCTTTTTGCGAATACAGACTAACCCGGCTGTTACTCTGAAACCTGTCATGGAACACTAAACTGTATTTTACTGTTCAGCCACTAGGCAGTGCTGTGTGTAACAGCCCTTATTTAAACTGACCCCAGCCAGACCTGGCAGAGCATTGAAGGGCCTTGGGATGAACACACCTGGTGTGTACCTGGCTGAGAGGGAAGCTCTGTAGCCAGTGCGTATTTGTCACAGCAGCATGACAGCAGCAGTGGAAGCCCAATGCTATTGCCTACCTCCGCTACGGCCAGAGGGCCTGACTTACAGAGTACAAGCTGTTCTGAACTACGCCATGGTGAAGACTAGGGGGGATTTTGCCCATCACATGAGTGACATAGGACTGTGGGGAACACAACTCCCGGTCTCTACATTTTTTCACAATTCAGTGATGAGAATAAAAATATGGTCAAAAGGGCCTTGTAGGATTCCTTGTGGCAGTCGGGCAGGAAGTGCCTCCTGGCTGCAGAACATAACCGAGTGTTAGCCAGGGTCAATCCTGCCTTTAGGTAGAGTTCGGCTTTGGGGAACCAGGTAAGGGAGGTCATGGGGGCCAGCCCTTTAAGGGGAGTCAGGGCCCAGCCTGCCTGTGACAGCGCAGGGCCTTCCCCATTGCACACGGGGACCCTGGGACGCAGGGAGCCCTGGTTACTGCCCCACACATCCAGCGACTCCCCCAAGCTGTAGGACACGGGTCCTTGGGATCAGAGTTCAGGCAGTCGAGTGGCACTGGGGCTGGTAGGCTGGGTGGAAGGAAAGGGTTAATCCCAGCACGGTGGTGCTTTGCTGCCCGGCCCTGGCTGGTGTCTGCCCTCTGGGTGCAGCACAGGGCATGTGTCTCTGAGCAGATCCCTGCCCACTCGCCCGGCCATTTGTCCCCGACACAGAGAATCCAGGTGCCGAGGGAAGAGCAGCCCCAGCAGCGCCGCATGGGTCCTGGCATGGACTGAGCCTGCGAGCCCAGCAGCAGAGGCAGCGGCAGAGAGGGGGGCTCAGCCAGGCAGAGCGACAGGGTCCCCACCTGCAGGGGAGGGGTCAGCGCTGGGGCAATAGGCCAGGCTGGGTCAGGGGCTGGGAGCTCTGGCAGCGAGCGCGGTACCAGCACCTACAGCCCTGCTGGAGACCCTGTGCCCAGCCAGCCGGGAACCCAGGTCTCAGGCATCATTTGGGGGTGGTGCCAGGAGCAGCTGCAGAGAGTGAACCTCTTCCAAGGGAGGGGGCTGGAGTCACTGATACAGGGTTGGCCTCAGTTACCTGCATATCCTCTTGTGAGTCCTGGAACAACCGGCAGAGAAAGAGAGGTGAGAATTCACACAGCAGAGTCACCCAGAGCAGGTTCGTTGCAGAGACTGTGGGGCAGACCCAAAGTCCTGACACAAACAGACCTGACTGTTCAGCAGCAGCTATAGCCAGGTCCGTACATGGGCCTGCTCCCCACAGCACCCGGCTCTGCACCATCTCACAACAGACCAGAGCTCAACAGGCTCCAACTCCCCCTCCTCTTTTCTGTCCCACATTCCCGCGCTGGGTTTCTCCCCTGTGCACACACGCCCAGCCTGGGAGCTGCTCCATACAGGGGAACAAGCTCCCAGCAGCTGCCGTGCCCTGCCCTAGCACAGAGACCCAGGAGTCTCACCTCTCTCTGCAGCCAGCCCCTCTGGCAGGAGAGATAGAGAAAGAATAATTAGTCACAATCCCTGTCTCACCACTACTAGAGTCACAGCTCTTTCAAGCTGATACAATATCACAGGACAGGCTGGCGACCAAGGCACAAGGAGGGAGCTTCTCCTAGATAGTTAGGCACCTAAAGATGCAGGTAGACACTGAATGGGATATTCAAAAGGGCTGAAGCAGGTTAGGCAAGTCCATAGGAGTTAGGTGCTTTGGAGGTTCCCACCAGACACCTAAATACCATTGAAAGTGTGGCCCAAGGTGCTTAAACACTAGGGCCCTGAGGCTCAGCTGGTGTCAGTCAGAGAGGCTGAGAATCCGTGATAACATCTCCTGTTAACCAAGAGCACCCGCCCCTGCACTCAGATAGCCAGGGAGAGAGCAGGAGACAGCACTGGGCACACAGATTCATGATTATGAATTATCTGCTCTCCTGAAATCTTCCCCTTTGGGCTCTGCTCTGAGCAGCCAGGGAAGCTGGGACCCCAAGGGCTCTCCCAGGATCTGGGCCTCTCTGGGCTGGGCAGTCACAGTGCTCTGAATGAAGCTCTGATCCACGAGTAATACGGGCACACAGGAACTCATAATAACCCAACCTGCTGGGCCAAATCCCTCCCCCTGCCCCCAGCAGCGCCCCTTACCCAGGAATCCCATCACAGCCTCCTGGAGATTGTTCTCTCGAGGGAAATCCAGGATTCTCTTTTCCAGCTCAGGGGACTCGGGCACCGGATGCGGAGACATGGCCTTCTCATCCCTGCAGAGACACGAGCGTGTTTATTCCTCCCATTCCTCGGCCCTAAGTTCCTGCCCTCCAGAGCCAGATGGGGAGTGGGTGGGAGCTGGGCCACAGGCAGGGCTAACGGGGCCATGACCTCTATTTCCCAGGGAATTTACTGCCTGCACAATCTGCCAGGATCGGCCTCTCCATCCAGAGAGAAAACCCAGCCTGGGCAGGGCCAGCCCCAGCTCCCCTCACACCTGGCCCAGCCCCACGTTCCCCACAAGGGCCTGGAGGGGCTTCTCCCAGGGATGAGAGAGGGGCTCATTCTCCAGGCCCAGCTTCTCCTCAGCTTCTCCTCTCAGCCTCCAAAGGGCCTGGTCATTCCCCGTGGGGTGGGGGTTCTGGGACCGAGACACTGCCCCACTAGGGCCTGGCTGGGACACTCAGCTCTTTCCCCACAGGCCCTAGCATCCCCTTCACACGGGACAGGCTTTGGGCCATGACAGAGCTGGGGCCAGGTCCTAGCTGGGCCCTTGGAGTGACAGGCCCCCAGCCCCATTAATGATCCCCTGAGCCAGCCAGGCCCCCAGGGAGGGTTCTGCAGCCCAGGGCTGTGGGGCACTCCCCTCCCCAGAGTGGGTCACACAGACCCAGTGGCTTCAGCCTCAGGGCAATGGGGACGGAGGGGGGCTGGATCCAGAGGGTGAGACTGTCCCACGGTTGGGCCGCTGGGGGCTGGGTCTGTAGCCGGGGCTCTGAGTCTCTTCCCAGCACAATGGGGCGTGAGCGGCAGACGGAGCCTGGACGTACCTGCTCATGGCACTTCTGACACCCTAGAGGGGAAGGAGAGACAGAGCAGAGAGTCAGTGGCCATGGCCCAGCTGGCCCCCTGCCCCAGACAGGTCACTCTGCTCCCCAGCCCCAGCCCCACAGGCTGCTCCCCCAGTGGGGTGGAGACTTTGAAGGGCTGTGCTAGTGGGAGCAGAGCCCCGTTCACACCAGCTGCCCTGCAGAGACGGCTGGGCCCCCTGCACTGAGCCCCAGGGCTGGAACAGCATTTCACCAGCCTCCCTCCACCTCCCCAACAGCCCAAACTCCTGTCTCTCTGCAGCCCTGGGCCCCTGGCCCTGCAGACGCCCCGGGCCGTGCTCCCTGCACTGAGTTACCCTGTCAGCCCGAGTGACTCAGGGACCGTCTCCTCCCTGCACTGGGCTCTGGGTGCATCCGACACTGTCTCACCTGCAGCAATTCCAGCACCGGCTGCTGACGCTTCCCCTCCAGCTCCGTGATCAGGGCGCTGAGCCGGGAAATCTCCTCACCCAGGTGGGTGGCATTTTCCTCCCTCCTCCTCCCAATCTCCTCGTCCAGCTCTCCCAGCCGGGCTAAGAGGAGGCGCTCCTGTTCGGCCAGAAACTGGCGCAGCCCCTCACACTTGGACACCACCAGCGGCCGCTCCACTTCCGTCTGCCTCTGGGGTGCACAGAGAGACGCAGGGGCAGGGCAGGGACCCGGGGAGAGCGGGTGTCTTGGGAAATGGTACAAAGCCTTGTCCGGGCTCCCCAGAGCGTTTCATTCAATCTCTTTGCCAGAGTAACCGTGGCTACACTAGAGCTTTTGCTAGTATAAAAACGTGACCCAAAATCACCAGCCCCCAGCCCGTCCCCACCACTGTCCCAGCACCAGAGTGAAGTGCAGACCAGGCTGTGGTAAATGGTGCTTCCCAAACTGCCCAATGGCATCACTGGAACGTCTGACACTCGAACCCTGTGATCAGCAAAAGTCTCCCCCTGCTCTGCCCTGACCCCTGCCACATCTGTGCCTATTCAGTGTTTTACTGGCCTCTCCCTCCGCCCCCCCTTTCCCCCTCCCCCGTGCTAGAGAGACAGAGACAGAGGCTGCTCCCAGCTACCCTGGTGTAAACCCATTGACCCAAGTGG
This sequence comes from Lepidochelys olivacea, assembly GCF_965140295.1. Taxonomy (NCBI): domain Eukaryota; kingdom Metazoa; phylum Chordata; order Testudines; family Cheloniidae; genus Lepidochelys; species Lepidochelys olivacea. The sequence continues at coordinate 80,588,256 of NC_140421.1, read as the reverse complement.
GAACTAACATCAGAGTCCCAGAGGAGTCTGACCCTGACCCCACTGACTTCGGTGGGCTCACTCCTGGTGTACACCAGGTACCTGAGAGCAGAGTCTGCCCTGCACTGGTTAAAATGACCCTCACCTGTCTCCCTGTAGCGACCCTGGAAACCCTTTAACCTTCTGAATGATCCAGTCCCCAAGCAGCGCAGAGACCCCCTGCTGCTGTTGCTGACACCCCTGTGCAAAGTGGCCGGGCAGGGCAGGGCACCTACCAGGAGCCTCTCACTCTCCTTGTCCCAGTCGGATTTCAGGCCCAGGAGTTCTTCTGTCTCCTCCCACAGATGCTGCAGGCGGGTCAGGATTTGCTCCTGCAAACAAACAATGGCTCTGGGGGCTGGTTTGGGGTCACTGGTTTGTGTCCAGCGATAACATCATCACTGAGCAGAGTGAGGCTTCACTGAGCAGGTCCCCCTTCTCCAACACCTCTGAAAAAGTGACCTCAGCTCCAAGGTAGCTCCCCAGCAGAGCTGCTGGGCCAGGCCCACTCCGTCCCAGCACCATCATCTCCAGGCTGTTTCCCTGCCATAGGTCTGGTGCTCTTGAACAGTGCTCCCTGTGTCGACAGATCGTTTCCACCTTAGGGGCACCATTGTCGCTAGGGGTGGCGAGTTGTATGGGCCCTTAGTGCCCGGGCTCCAGCAAACTCAGAGCCCAGGGACCCAGCTCCACCAATGTTCGGGGCCAGGTCTCTCCCCTGGCTCCACCTGCTACCCACGCGTGCCCCCTCCCCCGCACGTCCCCCAGCCCCATCTGCCTCCCCCGTGAGTCCCTGCCTGCCCTGGGCAGCGGGTGGCTGCCCGCTGCAGCTCTGCACTGACCTCCATCACTGACCGCTGCTGGCTACAAGGGAACGGTGCTGGGGGAAGGCTGAGGCGGCTGCTGTTGCGGCTGTGGGGGGGGAGGGGAAAGGGGAGAGGAGGAGGCGCATGGCAGACCCCCCCTGCAGGGGACTCCGAGAGGGAGGGGCTTATCCTGGATGGACCTCCTGAGCAGCAGCCTGGGGGGGCTTGGGTGAGTGTTGGGGTGGGGAGAGGCCCTCCCTCCCCACAGCTCACTGTTGCCAGTGGGGAGAGGGCTGGGGGAAGTCCTCCTCTCTGGCCTCCTGCCCCAGCCCCGGGGCAGCCTTTCTGCTGCACCCTGAACTTCTCATCCCTGGCCCAGCACCATGCCCCACACCCCAACCCTCTGTCCCAGCCCAGAGCCTGCACCCAGCACCCAAACCCCCTCCCAGAGCCTGCAACCTACACCCCCTCCCACACATAAACTCCCTCCCAGAGCTTTAGGCAGGTGTGGTGGGGGCGGGAGTACCACCAAAAATGATACAAACCTGCTGCTCCTGTCTGTTGCTAGGTGTTGTGGGAAGGCGGAAATGGAGCACGGTGCATCCTGGGATGTGCAAAATGTCCCATCATGCACTACTTTGCGTCCCAGCCCTCCAATGGTTTCCAGCTTCCTTTTGCACCGTTTTTCCAACGGTCAGTCTTTGCAAGCGCGCGCCAGCATCTGCAGTGAGCGAGGATGGATCCTGCATGTCTCTCTATGAGCTGTTAATTGTCGTGAGGACATCGCACATGGCAGCACAGTTACTCGCGAAGTTACTGACAGAGGGGGAATCGCAGGTGCTCGACATTCTGAATGATATGGACAGCAGCAACGTAGTGCTTTTGCCATTCACAGAGCAGCTGCATATGGTAGACCCTCGCTTTTGGGCTCGGGAAACAAGCACTGATTGGTGGGATCGCATTGTCATGCAGGTGTAGGATGAAGACCAGTGGGTACAGAACTTTAGGGTGCGTAAAGCAACCTTCCTGGAGCTATGTGCTGAGCTGGCCCCCGACCTGCGGCACAAGGACACCAGAATGAGAGCTGCCCTTTCGGTAGAGAAGCATGTTGCAATTGCTGCGTGGAAGCTGGCGAGTCCAGACTACTACTGGTCAGTCACAAATCAATCTGGAGTGGGGAAGTCCACTGCTGGGGCTGTATTACTCCAAGTGTGAAGGGCAATAAATCACATCCTACTACAGAGGACCGTGACTTTGGGAAATGTGCATGAAATAGTGGATGGCTTTGCAGAGATGGATTTCCCTAACTGTGGAGGGGCGATTGATGGCGCACACATTCCAATTTTAGCACCAGACCACCTTGCATCAGAGTACATCAATAGGAAGGGATACTTCTCTGTGGTGTGGCAGGCGCTTGTAGATCACTGTGGACGTTTCACAGACATCAATGCAGGCTGGTCTGGAAAGGTGCATGACACACACACATCTTCAGGAACAGTGGCCTGTATAGAAAGCTGCAGGCGTGGACTTTCTTTCCAGACCACAAGATCACAGTGAGGGATGTGGAAATGCCCATAGTAATCCTGGGAGACCCAGCTTACCCCTTACAGCCCTGGCTCACGAAACCTTACACAGGGCACCTGGCAGCAGCAAGGAGCGTTTTAACTGTAAGCAGAGTCAGAATGAGCTCTACCCTGACATCTGGTGGTAAGCTGTGGAAAAGGACTTCAGGGGCTGATCTCTTCTGTATGGGCACACCCATCCTGCCTAGCATGATGGGACTGCTTGCTCAAATAATCACTTTGGCTGCTGTGGGATCCCCAGTCTCTTTGTTATTGGGGCAGGAGTAATAAAGCGTTGTTATTCTGGTTATGTGAATCCAGGACAGTAGAACTGTACTTGGCATTTTATGACTGAGGGACTCACTCTCAACTAAGTAACACTTGCTGGGCAAAGGACATGGGTTCCAAAGCCTAGTGAATTGAGAGAGGTTAGGTGTAGGGTTGTGTTTACAGAGTGAATTTTGACTTCATTAGGAGTCTTGTTATATACTGTAGAGCTGAAATCCCTGATCTGTAGGTCTAAGCCTTAGACCTGCTCTGGGCTAGTGGTTCTGAGAGTGGCAGCACTGAGGTTCCTCTGCTAAGAGCAGGAATCACTGACAGCTGTGTTAAGTGGGGCTGGGGGCTGAAATAATATTGGTGAGCAGCTGGCAGAGAGGAGTAGTCAGGGAGGCAAGGCGAGGCTGGGGATGAAGACAGCAGCAGAACCCCATGGAGAGGTGTGGCAATTGGCTGTTGACCTGAGCAGTAGAGCATGTAAAATTCACCCATACCTCCTGTCCCCTTCCACCCAGGTTGGGAGGTAAACTATGCAGATGAACTTCTGAACTCTGGGGGCTGCACTGACCAAGAACAGAAACCATGGGTGGGATGACTGTTGGGTTACTGGACTTAAGACCCTAAAGGGAAAAGTTTCAGAGTAGCAGCCATGTTAGTCTGTATTCGCAAAAAGAAAAGGAGTACTTGTGGTACCTTAGAGACTAACAAATTTATTTGAGCATAAACTTTCGTGAGCTACAGCTCACTTCATCAGAAAAGGACACTGCCAAACTTACCTGGGGGTGGGTCTTTTGCTCATGGTTTATGTTATGAATCCTGTTTGCGGTGTTCCCCACATAATGCTGCACTGGTTCTGCATAATCTGATGAGGTTCAACAAGGACAAGTGCAGAGTCCTGCACTTAGGACGGAAGAATCCAATGCACCGCTACAGACTAGGGACTGAATGGCTCGGCAGCAGTTCTGCAGAAAAGGACCTAAGAGACGAGAAGCTACAGTGGACGAGAAGCTGGATAGAAGTCAACAGTGTGCCCTTGTTGCCAAGAAGGCCAATGGCATTTTGGGATGTATAAGTAGGGGCATTGCCAGCAGATCAAGGGACGTGATCGTTCCCCTCTATTTGACACTGGTGAGGCCTCATCTGGAGTACTGTGTCCAGTTTTGGGCCCCACACTACAAGAAGGATGTGGCAAAATTGGAAAGAGTCCAGCGGAGGGCAACAAAAATGATTAGGGGACTGGAACACATGACTTATGAGGAGAGGCTGAGGGAACTGGGGATGTTTAGACTACAGAAGAGAAGAATGAGGGGGGATTTGATAGCTGCTTTCAACTACCTGAAAGGGGGTTCCAAAGAGGATGGCTCTAGACTGTTCTCAGTGGTAGCAGATGACAGAACAAGGAGTAATGGTCTCAAGTTGCAGTGGGGGAGATTTAGATTGGATATTAGGAAAAACGTTTTCACTAGGAGGGTGGTGAAACACTGGAATGCGTTCCCTAGGGAGGTGGTGGAATCTCCTTCCTTAGAAGTTTTTAAGGTCAGGCTTGACAAAGCCCTGGCTGGGATGATTTAATTGGGGATCGGCCCTGCTTTGAGCAGGGGGTTGGACTAGATGACCTCTTGAGGTCCCTTCCAACCCTGATATTCTATGATTCTATGATTGTTTCCCTCCTTTATTGAAAGGCTTTTGCTACACACAGACTCTGTGCTTGCGAGAGGGGAAGTGTTGCTCTTAGAGGTGCCCAGGGGGGTAGTATATAATTGTCCCAGGTACTGGGCAGGGGCTCGAGCTGGTTTTGCATTGTGTTAGTGAAACGGAACCCCTAGATACTGAACCCAGCCCTTGTTGCTGCCAACTTTGACGGCCAGAAGGGTTGCATAATAACACGCTGAGCAGGTGCAGCATGATAGTTGAATGTGCCTTTGGCCATTTGAAAGCTCGCTGGAGGTGTCTCAATGGCAGGTTAGACCTTACCGAGGATAATATTCCCATGGTCATAGCTGCGTGCTGCACTTTGCATAAGCTGTGTGAATCTAAGGGTGAAATGTTTGCTCAGTTGTGGAGCACTAAGGCAGAGCACTTGGCTGCACAGTTTGAACAGCCGGATGCTAGGGCTGTCAAAGGAACCCAGAGGACCGCTATTAACATCAGAGAGGCTCTGAGGAACCACTTTAACAATGAGGGGCACTAACACATGTCTGCTTTGGAGGTGCTTTCCTGGTGCATCCATGTTAAATTTTGAGGCCCAAGATCCGTGCAAGAAAATGCTTTAGAAGCCTGTTCCTGATGCTGAACTGATTGCTATATGATTTTGTAGAACACAGAATAAAAACATTGTACCATTAGAAACCTTTGCCTTTATTTATTGTTAAAAAGGGTAAAACCTCACAACTGTGTGTAGCTCCAGCCATCATTGTCCAAGCTGTGAGAGGGGTGGAGTGATGGGGAAACTGAGGAGCACCATAAAGTGAAAAGGAATGTGTGGGCGTAGGGGGGTGGGGTTGGCAAAGAATTGTGCATGTACACATGCTGCAGTGGAGGTCGACCACGGATCTGCTCAGTCTGCAGCTGGATCAAAGGCTTGAACATCTCTGTCTGATCCTCCATTAATTTTAACATCTACTCAGTCGCTTGATTCTCTTTTCTGTCCTGCCTTTTGGCTTCCCAGCACTCTTGTGTTCCCTAGTCAAAGCGATGCAGCACCTCTCTGAACATATCTTCTTTGCTGCATCTTGGCTTCTTCCTTATCTGCTGAAGCCAGTCGGCAGGGTGTGTTCCTCAAGGTCTCGGCTGCTGAGGTCAATACATAGAAGAGGGATTGTTACAGGGGATGGATCACTTGAGGTTTACCTGTTCTGTTCATTCCCTCTGGGGTACCTGGTGCTGACCACTGTTGGAAGACAGGATACTGGGCTAGATGGACCTTTGGTCTGACCCAGTCTGGCCATTCTTATGGTCTTATGTTTTTACATTCCAGCAAATGATTGAAACATTTTGGTAATAAGGGCCTTTTGCAACTAGTAGCAATCACTTTATCACTGGTTCTAGGCAGGCACACAGCTCCACAAGCACCCAAATCACGGTGAGTGTCGGGATCGGGGGGAGAGTGGTTGTGCGTATGGACAAAACAGTCACGGCTTGCAGTGCAGCTTTCCAGGGAACTCATTCTAAAAATTATCAAATACTTTTCCACAGGCGGGCACATCTCTAGCTGACATCTCACTGCTGCAGGTAATCAGGGAAACTAGGGCGCAACAACTGCATTCCTGCAGCTTTCACCCTGATTTATATACAGCTCAGCTATGTGCCACTTTGGTCCCAGCTCCAGTGATTGCTAAATGGCAGGGGACAGTTTCCTACAATGGAGGAACTAACAAGGCTGCAATCCCTTGGAATCTGCGGCAGAGGATTAACAAGTATCTCTTGGAAATTTTCCAGAGCCTCTCTCTGGAGAATTCCATGGAGATCTCGATGTCCATTGACATCCTGCTTGGCCATGCAGATTAGCTACACAGGGCAATGTCCAGCTCTCATAAAAACACAACCTGCCTCCCACTCTTCTATTCCTGACACAAGCCACAGCAACTTACACTGCGTCTCATCTGCTTCCTGCTCCCCGGAGAGCACTTCTGGAGTGAAGAAAAGTTCCTGGCTGCCTGCCCTACCAGGAGATCCTGCTGGGCGCTCTTCATCCTCTTCTAGCTCCACTTCTTCATCAAGAATTTCAGACTGCAGGTTAGCCCCTCTTTCTGCTGCCTCCAAAGTATCCACGGGGCTATCAGCGATGGAGGTGGGGTTACTGCCAAGGATAGCATTCAGCTCCTTATAGAAGCAGCAGGTCTTAGGTGCACCACCGGAGCGATGGTTTGCCTCCCTCACCTTATGGTAGGCCTGCTTCAGCTCCTTTATCTTCGCTCTGCACTGCTGCGTGTCATGATCATAGCCCTTTTCACACAAGCCTCAAGAAATTTGCCCATATGTGTCCCAGTTCCTACGGGGTCACTTTCAGCTGTGACTAAACAGACTCCTCTCCCCATATACTGATCAGATCCAACAGCTCCACGGTGGTCCAAGTGGGAGTGCGTTCAGTACGATAGCCAGCCATGCTTACCTGTGTTGAGGACACTGGGTATGGCCACTAGGTAACTCGAGGGGATGGAAGACCACGAGTGTCGATGAAGCCCCCTCGCACTAGGCCCAAGTGACCTTGCCCCCCCACCTGGAGGCACTCGCAGCAGTTATGCTGAGGATCTTGCAACAATATGTTGCAAGTGCAGACTGTCCAAAACCGAACAAGGTCAGACAGGGCAGATATGGCAAAACAATGCTGAACAAAACAACTCCATATATAGTTTAACAGATGCTACAAAGAAAAAGGGAATTAGCCGGTATACCGGATTGGCTGGCTATATGGATACTTAGGGCAGCTTGCTATTGGATAAGTATGCTGAAAAAAAGGATGTATAAAAGTCTGTGTAACTTCCTGCTCTGTGTGCAGGATTTGAGATTAATGTCTTCCTGTACCACTTGAAGCTTCAAATAAACTTTTCTGCTTCTCCACCCCGTTGTGATTATTGGGCGACGCACACCGGGCAACAAACCCTGCTGTTGCTTGCCTCGGGCACTCTGTGCCAGCAACACCTGGGAAGATACCAGGACACCTCTTCACACTGAGCCAGCAAGCAGGAAATGGGATTTAAAATTCCCAGGGCTTGCAAGGTGGATTGCCTAAAGGGCAGCGGAGTTCAAACTGCTGAACAGAGTGGCAGCATGGGTATTGTGGAACACTTTCTGGAGGCCAATAAAAGCAAAAAAAGGCGTGCTGTCTACCCTGGCTGTTTGTTGACAATAAAGGGAGGGGAAAAGACAAAAGTCTCTCACAGAGGTTGAAGTTTTTTGTCGCCAAACTGCACGTTTTTTCCGACAAAAGTCCCATTTCAGTTTGTACGCTCTCGCTGTTTTGTCGCCAAAAGGCAGTTTTTGGTGACAAAACTTGCCAGTGTAGACAAGCCCTGAGTTAGTGATAAAGTCTGTTACATGATGCTGCTGCCTTCATTGTGATTTGGGATCCCAGGCTAATCAGCTGCTGCTCCCCAGGGGGGTCTGTGCCAAGGAGAGACCTTCATTAAAGCCCCTTTCTGTGCCCAGCCCAGGATGGGTTTCCTGTGGCTGGAACCAGCCCCCCAGGCAGCGCTTGGCTCTGCTGACACCAACTCCTGAGCTGGAGGCTCTAGGTGGTGAGAGAGACCTGGGGGAAAGTGCTGGGGCCTGCACGAAAGCAAAACTGCACAAAGGGCCCCAGAAGCCTTTGATCTCGCTGCCCCTGGGAATCTGCCCCTTGTTGTTCATGTGCCTGCAGGAGGGCTCTGAGCTGTGTGAACATCAGTGAAGCTGCTGCCCTCACCCAGCTCTCAGCTCTGCTCAGGATCTGCCTGGGGGAGCTACAGGGAGACCCAGGGAAGGAGAGGCCTGGAGGGAGCTGGCCACAGACAGGGCTGGTTTACCCAACAGACAGACTAAGCACGTGCTTAGGGCACCAGCAAAGCAGGGGGCATCAAAAAAAATTAGATTTTTTTTTTGAAAAAATTTGATATTTGATATTTCAAAAAAAGCATTGAAGTAGTCATCATGGGAAAAATCAGAACTTTGTTAGACTTCCTTACACTCCACTACACACTCAGAGACTGGCCCTTCTTCTATTGGTGAAACAAACACCATTCCAGAACATGTGGATGTGTCAGAGACTGTAACTGATCATCCTACTCCTGGTGGTAAAACAGACATTGTTCTAGAAGGTGTGGATGTGTCAGAGACTGAATCTGCTCATGCTGTAAATAATAGGAGAAAAGATCCTGGGATGTGGGTTGATTTCAGAACCGATGATGTAGCTTACTAGATAGATCGTGGACCAAATGACTGTCAACACCACACTGAGCCATTTGAGAAATCATGTCGGACTTTTACCACTGGCAAACAAACAAGATATTGTCCACAAAAAATATTTTTCAGCATGAAAGCGAATAGTGAGAAATATACTTGAGAATGGCTACTGTATTCACCATCAATGCGGTCTGTGTACTGTTTTGTTTGCAAACTTTTTGCATATGACCCTTCAACATCCTGGTTTGCGGCAGATGGATTTAGTGACTGGTGGAATACTGTTTTAATTGAACAACATGAAAATAGCACTACTGACAGAGATTCAATGTTGACATGTTTAAATCAAAGACAGGGCTTTGGATTGACACAAAAATTAGAAGAACAAATTAAAGGGGAGTGTGAATACTGGCAACATGTCTTGCAGCATGTTATAGCTGTTGTTCAAACATTAGCTGAACATGGTCTGCCTTTCCGGGGATCAAATGACACATTTGGATCATTGCAGAATGGAAATTTCTTGGGATTGTTGGAACTTGTGGCTCAGTCTGGCACATTTTTAGCAGGCCATATCTCAAAATATGGGAACGCTGGCAAAGGTAACCCATCATACTTATCCAGGACAGTATGTGATGAGCTCATTGGTCTAATGAGTGACAAAGTTAGTTCAGCTATTGTGGATGAAATAAGTACTGCTGGGTACTTCAGTTATCTGTCGACTCTACACCTGATCTTTCACATATTGATCAATTGAGTATTGTACTAAGATATGTGTCTCCCACAGATGGAAAACCAATTGAACAATTTATAACATTCCTCAATTTGAAAAGCCACACTGGTGAAGAAATGGCAAATCAAGTACTGCATTATCTGTGCCAAGTTTGCAAAATAGATTTCTCAAAGTGCAGAGGTCAATCTTATGACAACACTGCCAACATGTCAGGGCGTTATCAAGGAATGCAGAAGAAGCTTTTAGAACAGAACAAATATGCCATATTCACACCATGTGCTGCACACTCTCTCAATCTTGTTGGCCGCAGTGCTGTTGATTGTTGTCCAGTGGCAGTAAGTATTTTTTCTCAACAGTCCAGTTACTTTATACATTTTTCTCTGCCTCAACACACTGATGGGCAATTCTTAAAACATATTTGGGCAATGATGGTGTGTTGAAATCTCTTTCTAATACTTGCTGGGAGGCACATGCAGTGGCAGCAAGTGCAATTCTGGAGTCCTACTCAAAGACTGTGGATGCATTAGAAGGTATAGCTGAAGACCAATCACAAAAGGGAGAAACTATACGAGAGGCAGAAATATGGCAAACAAGATGCAAGAGCTAGAGTTTGTATTCATGTTGACCATGATGAATGAAATTTTACAACACTTTTACCACACAAGTCAAGCTCTCAAAGAAAAAGAATTGGATTTGAAAACATGTGCAGACCTCTGTCAATCATTAGCAGACCACTTACACACTTTGAGGAATGATTTTGAAAGATTTGAAGACATATCAAAAGATATCTTGCCTGATACTAACTACAAAAAGCCCAGTCCCACAAGCGAATCAGGAAAAAACAAGCAAATTATAGCAGTGCAACAGAAACAGCATTGAATTCTAGAGACAAATTTCGTGTATCTACTTACTACACTATAATTGATACACTTGAAGCTCATATGAAGAGGAGAAGTGAAGTGTACAAAGAAGTATCAAGTAGATTTTCTTTTCTAAATGCTATGGACTTATCTGATGAACAATATTCACAAGGTTCCCAGGAGATAGTTGACTCATACTCTGTTGACTTGAACATGAATCTCTGTGGAGAAGTACGGCAGTTCCACTATTATATGCATGCAAAGTTTAATGAAGCAGGAAAAATGAAATTCAGTCACATTGATCTTCATGACACAATATTGAAAGACGGAATACAATGGAATAGAAGTGCTTCCCCCACTAATTCTACCCAGTTTGTGAGCAGCAGGTCAAGAAAAGCGCCCCCCCCAGTTGGCTCCTCTAGCACTTGCGCCAGGAAATTGTCCCCTATGCTTTCCAAAAACTTCCTGGATTGTCTATGCACCGCTGTATTGCTCTCCCAGCAGATATCAGGAAAATTAAAGTCACCCATGAGAATCAGGGCATGCGATCTAGTAGCTTCCATGAGCTGCCGGAAGAAAGCTCATCTACCTTATCCCCCTGGTCCGGTGGTCTATAGCAGACTCCCACCACTACATCACTCTTGTTGCACACACTTCTAAACTTAATCCAGAGACACTCAGGTTTTGAAGGGAAAGCAGTGGATGTATTGTTTCTTGACTTTAGCAAAGCTTTTGACACGGTCTCCCACAGTATTCTTGTCAGCAAGTTAAGGAAGTATGGGCTGGATGAATGCACTATAAGGTGGGTAGAAAGCTGGCTAGATTGTTGGGCTCAACGGGTAGTGATCAATGGCTCCATGTCTAGTTGGCAGCCGGTGTCAAGTGGAGTGCCCCAGAGGTCGGTCCTGGGGCCGGTTTTGTTCAATATCTTCATAAATGATCTGGAGGATGGTGTAGATTGCACTCTCAGCAAATTTGCGGATGATACTAAACTGGGAGGAGTGGTAGATACGCTGGAGGGGAGGGATAGGATACAGAAGGACTTAGACAAATTGGAGGATTGGGCCAAAAGAAATCTGATGAGGTTCAATAAGGATAAGTGCAGGGTCCTGCACTTAGGATGGAAGAATCCAATGCACCGCTACAGACTAGGGGCCGAACGGCTAGGCAGCAGTTCTGTGGAAAAGGACCTAGGGGTGACAGTGGATGAGAAGCTGGATATGAGTCAGCAGTGTGCCCTTGTTGCCAAGAAGGTCAATGGCATTTTGGGATGTATAAGTAGGGGCATAGCGAGCAGATCGAGGGACGTGATCGTTCCCCTCTATTCGACATTGGTGAGGCCTCATCTGGAGTACTGTGTCCAGTTTTGGGCCCCATTCTACAAGAAGGATGTGGATAAATTGGAGAGAGTCCAGCGAAGGGCAACAAAAATGATTAGGGGTCTAGAACACATGAGTTATGAGGAGAGGCTGAGGGAGCTGGGATTGTTTAGTCTGCAGAAGAGAAGAATGAGGGGGGATTTGATAGCTGCTTTCAACTACCTGAAAGGGGGTTCCAAAGAGGATGGCTCTAGACTGTTCTCAATGGTAGCAGATGACAGAACGAGGAGTAATGGTCTCAAGTTGCAGTGGGGGAGATTTAGATTGGATATTAGGAAAAACTTTTTCACTATGAGGGTGGTGAAACACTGGAATGCGTTACCTAGGGAGGTGGTAGAATCTCCTTCCTTAGAGGTTTTTAAGGTCAGGCTTGACAAAGCCCTGGCTGGGATGATTTAACTGGGAATTGGTCCTGCTTCGAGCAGGGGGTTGGACTAGATGACCTTCTGGGGTCCCGTCCAACCCTGATATTCTATGATTCTATTTCCCAATGTAGAGATCGCACGACGTGTTTTTCTAACATTGATGATAACTAACTGCTCTGCAGAAAGCTCTTTTTCTCAGCTGAAAAGAATAAAAAACCCTCAGAGAACAACATGTCAGGACAGACTTGATTCACTTTCTCGATTGTGTATGGAAGCGGACATGCTTCATCGAGTCAGCTTCGATGAGCTTATCCAGAATTTTGCAATCAGAAAATTTAGAAAGAAGCTATTTTAAATTCAGCATACATGTACATTTTGTGTCATTTCGAAAAATACAATTTTATTTTACAGTATGGTATTGTTTTTATTTTGAATTACATATGGGGGGGCACCATAATCTTTTCAGTGTGTAAGGCCTCTAAAGGTCTTAATCCGGCCCTGCCCACAGAAAGCAGTTCTCTGCCAGAACCAGAGAAGGTTACCAGGCAGGAGGTGCGTGCAAGGCCCTGAGACAGGAGGTGATTTAAATACAGTCCCTGACTGCATCACTCAGGCTCCCTGAGCTGGGACCCAGAGGAGAGGATGGGCCTGGGTCCCACTACCACCTAGGAACGGATGTGGGTAGAGACTGCTGAGAACCCTGACCAGAGGTGGTAACAGGAACAGGAATAGTGAACTTTGCCTTTGTGTTCCTGCTGTAATTTACTGTATTTCTGTATTTTGAAGTAAGAAGGGAAGAAATCTGTACAGGAGGAGTAGCGGAAAAGGGGTCAGGAGAGGCCCTGAGACAAAGGCCCAAACTTCTGGGTCTCTTGAGCAAAGGTCCACTAAAGGAGCCAGGAGCACTCAGGGTGGGGCAAGACTCCTTTCAGCTTGAAAGCAAAGAGACTCAAGTAAATCAGCCGGAGGACTGGAGTTACAGCCAAAGACTGACAGATCTAGGTTTAATCCCTGAACCAGGTAAGGGAAACTGAGGCAGGGACAATTGCAGTTTTGCTACAGACTGCCGGGGTTGCTACAACGCTAAGGTCCCTCAGTTATAGGTGCTTGTTAATACATAAGAAATTAATGGTCATTAGGCACCCAGACACTTTTGAAAATCCCACTAGGCATCTATCTGCATCTTTAGGTGCCTACATACTTTTAAACGCGTGGCCTTAAATGGACTGAGAGAGGGAGTTAGTTTCATTCTGTCAGTTCAAACGGATTTTTTTATTTATTTGTTTTTGTGACACTTATTCAACTGCAGAACACCTGGGGGAAAAGATCTGCTTGTTCCAGATTCAGCCCCTCCATTTCCAATAAGAAACCTTCTGACATAAGTGGGGGTCCTCAACCAGCCCCAGAAGCAGCAGGGAAGACCAGGCTCCACTGCCTGGAGGCTGCTGGAGGGAAACAGACAAATGACAGAATGGTTCTTTTTTTCAGGATGGAAAAGCTCCAGGAACTTGTCAGGCCTCCCCTGTGCCCCGAGAGATGCACAAAGGGGCTCAGCCCCCTAGTTATTCTCCCCTCTTCGGCTCAGCTTCAGGAACGGCCAGTTTATAAATTACTGGATACGTGTCGTCACCTAGAGTTTTTGCCATTTTCTCTCACTTGGAAAGAAAATCACCTCAGGTTTTGTCACTTGAACTATTGAAAAGAAAATTATCTCCCATTTTGCCTCTTTTTGTCTCTAATTATCAAATATGGAGAAAAAAATCCCCCTAGATTTCCCTTTTCTCTCACATTATTGAATATTGATCTATGACCACCCCCCAATCAGGTTCTGCCCCATTTCCCCCCTAACTCTCAAATATCCCCAAAGGAAACTGTTCAGCCTAGGGTTGCCAACTCTCCCGGACCGGACAGACCGGATGCCATTTTGTAGCGACGGCGTCCCTGTTTGCGTCAGTAGTGTCCGGTCCACCCAGTCCAGGAGAGTTGGCAACCCTAGTTCAGCCCCAGGCCCCCCTGTCCCAGTTGCTGCCCCCTCCCAGCCCAGCTCCCCATCCCCCGACCAACTGCCAGTTACCTGCCCCTCCCCCGCTGCTGTCCCCTCCCAACTGCCATGCGAAGCCCAGCTCCCCGTAGCCCCTGGCACCTGGCCGGTACAGGCTGGCGAGTGGGGGGTGCGGGGGCTTTACCTCCCGGGTCCTGGGTCCCGCTGCCAGGGTGGGTCTCCCTGCTGAACTCCCCCCGCCCCCCATGGGTGAGCCGGGCTCTTTGCTACTCCAAGGGCAGTGGCTCCTGGGAGCTAATGGGGGCCACCCCCCACACTGTGCTCACTGCCTAGGTACGTGCCCAATTCTCACACCGCCCCACAGCCCCACTCAGCTGGACAGAAACCCCAGCAATGGCAGACATGCCCCATGCACAGAGCCAGTGACTCTAATACACACACCCGAGGGGGCTGGGGTTTGAACCGTCTCTGTGCGGCCACCCCCCGAGGCTGCCGTAACCTCTCTGGTGTCTGTTTGGTCACTAACATGCCCCCGCAAAGTGTCCCTGCTCCAGCTGCTAAGCCAGCCCGGTAACACGTCAGGCCCCAGGCCAGTCCCTGTGGGTGGGGCGCTTGTGGCTGGTGGGGCGCTGTGCTCCGAGGTCTGTCTCATCTGAGGGGGCCGGTGACCCACAGAGCCGGCTGGGTCTGACGCAGCCTTTCCACTCCCAGGATTTCTCTGAATCCTCCTCACGCAGGGTCCCGAGCTTAGCTCTCGGCTTCCCACTCGTCCTGCGGCTGAGGGACTGTCAGTGACCAGGCTGGAAGCTGAGTGGCAGGGGCCAGCTGAGCTCCCGTGGGGCCGTCCCTCCCTTCCCCACGCTGGGCCAGGCCCTGTGGGGACCAGCTCTAGGGAGTTTCCCAGCTGAGACCTGGGAACAGCCGAACAGCCGCACAGTGCAGGGAGCTGGACGGTCCCTGCTCTCTGGCTCGCGCTGCCCTCTCCTTCCTGGCAGCTGTCACCTGAGGGAGGGGATGGCTCCTCCCTGGCACCTGGGCTCTGGGGTCAGGAACCCCCCAGAGCTCCCCGCTCACAAGGCAGCTGCTGCTTCAGCGCCGTCCCTCCAGCCTCCTCCCTGCTTCAGGGGTGGGGGGTCACCTGGCAGGGGGCAGCAATGGCGGGGATGTAAACTTCAGCCCTGGCTGGGCCCCAGTAAGCGTCACTGCCCCCCTTATGGTCAGGGGGTTACAGCCCCCCTGCGCTGGTAACGCGGCGTGGCTCCCTGCTGCCCGCGTCAATGGCAGGGCCGAGGGACGCAGCACATCCCTGAGTGTGGATGGAAAGTTCCCTTGGATTTCGCCCTTTTCTCTCTGATAACCCAATATTGACCAAACCCCCAAAGATTTCCCCCATTTCCTATTGAATTCCCAAATTAGATGTAAAACACCCTTCAGCTCGGCCCCTTCTCTCTCGTTACTGGTGATTGATATAAAATCTCCTCAGACTTTCTATCTAATTCTCAAATACTGATGTAAAATCCTCTCCGGCTCTGGGCTCCCCAGTCCCTGTCTGCCACCACATCTTGTTCTGAAGGGAAACTGTTGCCCTCGGTCATTACCCCAGTGCAGGGGAGGGGAGCTAACCCCCAAAGGACCAACTTTCCCCTCATGTCTGAGCATCAGATTGTTTCCACCTTTACATCAATTAAACCCCCACCCTTTCCTCTTTAATAATTGAATGTTGATATAAAATCTCCTCTGGCTTTGCTCTTTCCCATATAATTATGAGTTACTGACAGAAAACTCTCTCAGATTGGGGTTTTCCCCCCTCACATTTTAAGTGCAGCAACTTCTCCTTTTCTGGAGGGAAGCTGTTGCCCTGAGTCATTCTCCATGTTGGGGGGCTGCAGGGAAAGGGGCTCAAACCCCCCCAGTGACCAACTTTCCCCTCATGTCTCAGAATCAAATTGTTTCTCCCTTTACACTCATTAGAATTGACCTGTCGGTGGTGACCATCAGAGCCAGGAGCCTTCCCCATTTGGAAACGGGGTCTCCCAGCTGCTAGTGGGACACTTGGCCAGACCTGATCTGGTTTTAGTCCCAGATGCAGCAGGATGAGGGGTCACTCCCCCCTCCCCCAAGGGGGGATGCTCTGTGTGTGACTGGGTCCCTGCTCCCCACAGGCAGGGCACAGAGTGGCTGAAAATCTGCACTTAACCCTGCCCCCCCATGCCCCAGCCCGGCCACTGACATGGTGCTGTAGGTGATGCCTGGGCAGGGAGCGGGATGGAGCAGGAAGCTCCTTTGGCGAGTTGGGGGAGACAGCAGTGGGGAAGGGGCAAGTGATTGGCAGCTGGGTTGAGTTAATTATTTAATATTTTGGAGAAATGGGGCACAGGCTGCAGGGGATTTTATATCAGCATTTAATGAGTAGTTGGGAGTTTAACCCAGTCAGTCGAGATCCGGCCAACTGCCCCGTTAGCAGCCAGACAGCACCGCTCCTCCATGTTCTGTTCTGTTCTATTCAGTCCTTACAGCACCGTCTAGCTGGGCACCAGCCACACAACTCGCATTCGTCCCTGGGATTCTCTCCTGCTCCCTTCTCTCCCCAGTGGCAGGGATTTTAAATCTGTTTATCCGTTGGTGGATGTGGTGCCTGCCGTGCTCTGTTTGCAGTGACTGGAAGTAGCTCTAAACAGGACCAGTTTAACTTTTTGTGGGCCCGGCACCAAACATATTGGTGGGCCCCCCTGGGGAATGAAGAGGCCAGGGGCAAGAGCACAGCGGGCAAGGTGGATTTGATTTAAATCACAATTTAAATCACTGGTCAGAAAGACTCGATTTAATCATGGTTTTCTACCTAAAAGTGCATTCTTGTTGGTTGTTATAACCTTAATACATATTTTTCACAACTCAGAGATAGATGTAGGTTTCATTTTTAGAAGGTACACACTATACATTTTTAAACCGTGATCTATTTTGAAAACTTTTCAGATGAGTTTTACAGCTATATCAGAAAATGAATGATTTGGTTTGGTTTGGTTATTTCATTTACTAAAGATAATTGAAGCAGATATTTATGAAGTCACTGGGAGGTGAACTATCTCCAGTTCAACAAGTTAATCATTAATATTTGGAGGATTTTCTTGCCAGGCTGTATTAGGAGGAGAACATCACTAGACAGACATTTAAATTGTTTTACTTAACTAAAACAACAACGTTAAGTATTCTTGATTTTTTTCTTCAACAGCAAACATAATATTTTAACAAAAAAGCATATGTCCCTCACTTCTCACATTTATCTCCAGACTTCTTCTCCTTGTCCAGATCTATTCTGCCCCCAACAATCTTCTATTCATTGAACTTTTTGAAACTTTTCACTTTTAAAGAGAGGTAAGGGATTGACTCTGTGTACACAAATTTGCAGAGGGACAATAGAGTTGAGGTATGTTATTTCTCACCTCTATATATTATTTATTTATTTAAAAACATTTTTGCTGTTAACAAGCATGTTATCTCTGGAGACACAAATCCACAGTTTGAGAACAGCAAAACTAAGCATCTCTGATGGTATCTTCTAGACTGAGCACTGAGCCCCACTGGGTAGATAGAAAGATTAACCTAAATAATCTATACAGAAGCCTGTGGAACCCCATAAGATTAGGTCCCTACTCCATGAACTACTGGAACTCATTTACAAAACTTTTCTTAAACATGGCATGAATATATGAGTTGTCTCAATAGTATGAGACAACTCATACTATAGAATTAGAATTTATAATCCCTGTTCCATGATGAAGATGATAGTCTTAATTAAAACTATCTTTAGATAGGTTTTTTCCTCAAAAATCTGATTTAAATGTAAGCAGAGTCAGGATGAGCTCCACCCTGACATCTGGTGGTGGGGTGCAAGTAGGCATCTGGTGGCAAGTTGTGGAAAAGAACTTCAGGGGCTGATCTCATTTGCATAGACACACCCACCCTGCCTAGAATGAGGCCATAGCTGACCAAATGGTCACTTTGGCTGTTGTGGGATCCCCAGTGTCTCTGTTACTGGGGCAGGAAGAATAAATTGTTATTACCCTGATTATGGGAAACAAGGACAGTGGACCTGCACTTGGCCTTTTGTTATGATGGAGGGACTCGGCATCAACTCAGTAGCACTCGCTAGGCAAGGAACATGGGTTCCAATTCTCTGTGAATTGAGAGAAGTTGGGAACAGGTATTAATACTTGGTGGCATGGGCCCCCTGGTGAGGGCTTTACATGCTAATTGCACTTCCTCCTTTCTCCACTGTGGAATATCAGAGCTAATTTTGATTCCATTAGGAGTCTAGTTACAGGCTGCTGAGCTGAATTCACTTTGGGCTAATGGTGCACCAGAACTGAGGCTCCCCTACTACAAGCTGAAATCACAAAAGAGCTAAACTTACTAAGAGCTGGTTTTAGAGTAACAGCTGTATTAGTCTGTATTTGCAAAAAGAAAAGGAGTACTTGTGGCACCTTAGAGACTAACCCATTTATTTGAGCATAAGTTTTGTGAGCTACAGCTCACTTCACGAAAGCTTATGCTCAAATAAATGGATTAGTCTCTAAGGTGCTACAAGTACTCCTTTTCTTTTTACTAAGAGCTGCAATCACTGAGTGTTGTGCTAACTACAGGGGAGCCTGAAGATATATGGTGGAGCAGTTTGCGGGACGCGGAGCAGCTGGTGGAGCAGAGCAGTTTGTTGGAGGCCTAGAGCAGCCCATGGGGCGGCTGGCAGAGTGGAGCCCCATGGAGGGGTGGGGCCATCAGCTTTGGACCACGTAAGGTGCCCCTTAACCCCCCCAATCTCCACCCAGGTTGGGAGGTAAAACTCTGCAGATAAACTTTTGTACTCTGGGGCTGCCCTGACCAGGGACAGAGACTTTTGGGTCATTGGACTTTTGGGACTTTGGATGATTTGGGGTTGCTGGACTCAAGAACTAAAGGGAAAGGACATGCCCCAATTTGCTTGGGGTGGGTTTTTTGCTCCTGGGTTGTGTTATGAATCCTGTTCATGGTGTTTCCCCAACATAATGCCACATTGTTTCTCTCTGTTATTAAAAGGCTTTTTGTCACACTCAGACTATGTGCTTGCGAGAGGGGAAGTATTGCCTCTTGGAGGAGCGCAGCGGGGGTGGTATACATTTGCCCCAGGTCAGTGGGTGGGGGCTTGAGCCGGTTTTGGAATGGAACCCCTAGATACTATTGTGTTATTGGAATGGAACCCCTAGATACTGAACCTGGCCCTTATTGCTGCCAACTATGACAGGCAGAAGGGTTACATAAATTAAAAAAAAGGAAAGTGAATGTCTGTGAGGCTCTCATGACCCCCATAGTGTGTGTGGCTGGTAAACCATTTGCAACATCTTCTGAATCAGCCATAAAAAGAAAAGGAGTACTTGTGGCACCTTAGAGACTAACCAATTTATTTGAGCATAAGCTTTCGTGAGCTACAGCTAGGAATCAGGTCATTGTAAACCTCCATAAGATGCATTTAAAAGGAAATAAGAGGAGCATCCACACAGGGGTTTGCTCTGGTTTAACTAAATTGGTTTAAACAACAATTTCAGGCCATGTCTACACTGGCAAGTTAAAACGCTCTAACTTGCTGGCTCAGGGGTGTGAAAAATCAACCCCCCGAGCGCAGCAAGTTTAAGTGCTTTAAGGCACTAGTGTGGACAGTCTCCGATCGACTCCCCTCGTGGAGGTGGATTACCAGGAGCACAGGGAGCGCGTGCAAGACCACACTTGCACAACAAAGCGCTTATCATGGTCCAGAGTGGTTTATTTTGGTGTAGCTTAAGCCAGTGAGGCCATGTCTACATGTGCAGATGTAAAGTGCAAGGAGTTAAACCACCCATCAGAGAGCGCTCCAGGGAAAGTGCTGCTGTGTGTTCGCACCGTCCGCTGCCAGCGCAATTGCGTGGCCACACTTGCGGCACTTGCAGTGGCATTCGGAGCGGTGCACTCTGGGCAGCTATCCCACAGAGCACCTCTTCTCCTTCTGCCACTAAGGGCTTGTGGGAAGGCAGAAGGGGGGATCACGGGGCATCCTGGGTCTTGTCCCAATGCCCCATCATTCATCTCTTCACATCCCAGCAGCCCCACTGCTTCCATCTCCATTTGGCGCCATCTTTCAATGGTTTCTGTACTGTGCACTCTGTCTGCCACTTCGGTCTGTTGGAATGGATCCTGACCTGGTGAGGAATGTGCTGATGGGTCTCACTAACACCTCACAAATGGCAATCCAGTTACTCCTTAAACTACAAAGTGACGATGAGGAGTCCGACGATGATATCGCCACGCATACTAGCTACGAGACGAGACTGGCACAATGGCGTGGGAATGTTACCCTTAATGGGACAATGAACACAGCAGCGTTGCCAAGGAACCTATGGAACCGGATTGTCCAGTATCTACATGTCAAGGTTCCTCTCCCACTCTGAACTCTAGGGTACAGATGTGGGGACCTGCATGAAAACCTCCTAAGCTTACTTTTACCAGCTTAGGTTAAAACTTCCCCAAGGTACAAATTAATTTTACCCTTTGCCTTTGGAATTTCCACTGCCACCACCAAACTTTAACTGGGTTTACTGGGAAACGTAGTTTGGACACGTCTTTCCCCCCAAAATCCTCCCAACCCTTGCACCCCACTTCCTGGGGAAGGTTTGGTAAAAATCCTCACCAATTTGCATAGGTGACCTCAGACCCAAACCCTGGAATCTGAGAACAATGAAAAAGCATTCAGTTTTCTTACAAGAAGACTTTTAATAGAAGTAAAGAAATCCCCTCTGTAAAATCAGGATGGTAGATACCTTACAGGGTAATTAGATTCAAAACATAGAGAATCCCTCTAGGCAAAACCTTAAGTTACAAAAAAGACACACAGACAGGGATAGTCATTCTATTCAGCACAGTTCTTTTCTCAGCCATTTAAAGAAATCATAATCATAATCTAGCTAGATTACTTACTAAAAAAGACTCCATTCCTGTTCTGTCCCCGGCAAAAGCAGCATACAGACAGACCCAGACCCTTTGTTTCTCTCCCTCCTCCCAGCTTTTGAAAATATCTTAGAATCATAGAATCATAGAATCATAGAATATCAGGGTTGGAAGGGACCCCAGAAGGTCATCTAGTCCAACCCCCTGCTCGAAGCAGGACCAATTCCCAGTTAAATCATCCCAGCCAGGGCTTTGTCAAGCCTGACCTTAAAAACCTCTAAGGAAGGAGATTCAACCACCTCCCTAGGTAACGCATTCCAATGTTTCACCACCCTCTTAGTGAAAAAGTTTTTCCTAATATCCAATCTAAACCTCCCCCACTGCAACTTGAGACCATTACTCCTCGTTCTGTCATCTGCTACCATTGAGAACAGTCTAGAGCCATCCTCTTTGGAACCCCCTTTCAGGTAGTTGAAAGCAGCTATCAAATCCCCCCTCATTCTTCTCTTCTGCAGGCTAAACAATCCCAGCTCCCTCAGCCTCTCCTCATAACTCATGTGTTCCAGTCCCCTAATCATTTTTGTTGCCCTTCGCTGGACTCTCTCCAAATTATCCACATCCTTGTTGAAGTGTGGGGCCCAAAACTGGACACAGTACTCCAGATGAGGCCTCACCAATGTCGAATAGAGGGGAACGATCACGTCCCTCGATCTGCTCGCTATGCCCCTACTTATACATCCCAAAATGCCATTGGCCTTCTTGGCAACAAGGGCACACTGCTGACTCATATCCAGCTTCTCGTCCACTGTCACCCCTAGGTCCATTTCCGCAGAACTGCTGCCTAGCCATTCGGTCCCTAGTCTGTAGCTGTGCATTGGGTTCTTCCGTCCTAAGTGCAGGACCCTGCACTTATCCTTATTGAACCTCATCAGATTTCTTTTGGCCCAATCCTCCAATTTGTCTAGGTCCTTCTGTATCCTATCCCTCCCCTCCAGCGTATCTACCACTCCTCCCAGTTTAGTATCATCCGCAAATTTGCTGAGAGTGCAATCCACACCATCCTCCAGATCATTTATGAAGATATTGAACAAAACCAGCCCCAGGACCGACCCTTGGGGTACTCCACTTGATACCGGCTGCCAACTAGACATGGAGCCATTGATCACTACCCGTTGAGCCCGACAATCTAGCCAGCTTTCTACCCACCTTATAGTGCATTCATCCAGCCCATACTTCCTTAACTTGCTGACAAGTTATGCAAGTTATGCAAGTCATGGCCCCTTTCGGTCATGGCCCTTGATATCATCCATAGGTATCGTAATCCTACGGCTGGAGTGCAGCTGGGACTGCATAGCCTCTTCTCCCCAAATGCTGAGAGGTCTAGCCCTCGGCATTGCTCCATGCTGTGATACTAGTCAGCTCTGTGTTCTTGGGGAGTATCCTGCCTGTCTGACCCACGAAGGACACCCACCTCTCCCCTCCAGCCTCTGCTTGAACCAAAATCAATCAGAGAAAAGACTTGCAGAGAGCAGTGAAGGGTGGTGGGAGACACCTAGACCCCTCCTGACAATGGTGACAAGATTAAGGCAAATCCCATAGCCTCATCTGCATCAGAGATGGGACAGGGAGGCATCTCCATTAGCACGTAGAATGGAGAACAGAGATTCCAAGGCAGGAACCGCACTGAACTCTGGGAGCAGAAAAGCAGGGAAGCATGGCATCATGGGGGATCTCTGCTCCAAATGTTAATGAACCTACGCCTGCACACACCCAGCTCAGCAGTTATCAGACCAATTCTAGTAATAAATCCTTGACTGATGTCCAAAATACTGAAGGAGACTAATTGCATTGTGAGTTCCCTGGAAGGAACACCATCCATAGCCAAAAGTGATCAGCTCCTATTGTTTCGCCCAGGGGTCTCAAACACGTGGCCCACGGAGCTATTTGCTGTGGCCACCAAGCTCCTCTCCCCCGCCACCCCCCCCCAGCGCATCATGTCCCCACTCCTCTACCTACCTCCAGGAGCTTCCTGCCGCCAAACAGCTGTTTGGCGGCACTTAGCCCTTTCCAGGAGGGAGCGGGGAGGAGCGGGGAGTCACATGCTCAGGGAAGGAGGTGGAGAAGAGGCGGGGCAGGGCAGGGATTTGGGGAAGGGGTTGTAATAGGGGCAGGGAGGGGGCGGAGTTGGGGTGGGGACTTTGGGGAAGGGGTTGGAATGGGGGCGTGGAAGGGATGGGAAGAGATGGGGCAGGAGCAGGGCCTCATGGAAGGGGTGGAGTCGGGGTGGGGGCAGCGGGGGGGAGGTGTCAGTGATGTGGCCCTCAGGCCAATGTACTAGTCTTCATGTGGCCCTCTTGGTAATTTGAGTTTGAGACCCCTGGTCTAGCCTAAAGAAAACCTTGAGTCATCAGTTTACCGATAAACAAATCTAGTGTTCTCCCTTGAACCATTGTTGTTTCTCTACAAAACCTCCTACCTATGTTCAAGTAAGTGTTCTGATGCATGGATCCAAACTCTGTTTGTTTAGGCTCTCCTTGTGTAGTTATCACTATTATTCAATAAATAACTTTTATGGTTAAGCTGGTTGCTTCCCTCTCTCTCTCTCTCTCTGAACTTTACTCTTTCGTGTTTTTAGCTTCCTCATTTACTCTGCAGCAACGCTTCTCTTATCTAAGCTAAAGATCTCTGTAGCGCCCAAAAATCCTGTGGGGTTTGCTCATCAAGTGGGTTACGACCAGAACAATTGTAACGTGAAAGTGGGGATAGGGACGTGCTGAACCTGGGACATACGAGGGTGGCAACTGGGAAGTGCTGCTCGATCCAGACTATTGAGTCCAGGGGCATACAAGGGTGGCAGCCTGGAAGTGCTGTTTGACCCCGCCTGCTCAGGCTTACTCTATTCCTGTGCGGTACCTGTGGCATATAAGGGGTTGGCTTGAAAGTGCTGATTGACCTGGTCCACTCAGACTTGCTCTGTTAATGTGTGTGTGTGTGTTCATCTGGTTCTGGGGCTGGAGGAACCCAGCCCTGGGGAACCTAGGTCCTGCAAGATCGCTCCATTGGGGGGGGGACTTGCAGAAAGGAGAAGTAGAGCTCCATATGAAAACACAAGCAGTACATCGATAGAATTACAGAACCCTGCCCCCTTCTCCCCCCCGAAAAGTAACCCTAATAAATGAGCATACTCCAAAGTAACGGGCACATCTGGTAACAGCTGGGGATCGCCTGGCACGTGGAGGCATGGTCACCTGGAAAGATGCGCAGAGAGCACTCTACGCCTTGCTGAATAAATAGGAAGGAGACTTTCCAAATTCCCAGAGAATTTTAAGGGCAGGTCTGACAGTTGATCACCTGAGGCCAGGACAGTAGAGTTCAAACCGATGACCAGAGTGGCTAGAACAGGCATTGTGGGACATGTCCTGGAGGCCGATGAGAGTGCAGCAAAAGAGCAGGGCATCCACACTGGAACCGCGGCGCTTTGGCCCGGGCGCAGAAAGCTCTACGCCTCTCGCCGAGGTGGATTACCAGGAGTGCTCCAGCCGTGGTGTCAGGGCGCTCTAAGTGCCTTGCCAGTGTGCACACCTCCAGTTTAGAGTGCCCAGGGCTGATTTAATGCGCTCCAACTTGACAGCACATGAGGTAGAAAGAGAACATGTGAAAATTATATATCAGCATGGCTGTCCAGAGCAGATACTGGCAGATCTGGGTTCTGAATATAATAACGAGGTAACAGTTTACATTTGGTGTTATTGTCACTGCATGGTCACCTACACAATCATGGCCTTGTGATGGGGCTGTTAGCAGCTACAAGCTGAGCCCTTTGAAAGCCAGCACCCAGGGCACCGGGTGCAGTTAGAGGAGGAGGGACAGAGTAGTTTGGGTTTGGAAGGACAGAGGGGATCACTGGCACCTGTAGGGGGCCTGATGAGGTCACTAGTTCAGCGCTGAGAAGAAAGCAGCAGTATAAAAGGCTGAACCAGGGAGCAGGAAGGTGGGGCCACATAACTGCTGCTAGGTTGTGATGCACCATAAAGGGTAATAGAGACACTTGGTGGAGGTTCCCTGGCAGACTGCCTGCTGCTTAACTCACACAGAGGTCTGCCAGCCAGCCAGGGTTGCAGGAACTGATGGGGGAGCCCATTCATAGTTAGAAATTTAAAAATGAACATTGCCAGCAATCTCTTAATGACACTGCATGCTGTAAATTGTTAGTGACAATGCACCTGTATGTCTCGTCAGATATGTAAATATAAATGGGGGGTTAGTCCATCATTGTGACACAGCGAAGCTCACCAAGACATATCTGGGCAAGTGACATACAGGCACATGGATTGAGGGTACAAAATGAGGGATGTTGGCATCATGGCTCGGCCTTTCTCTTCCCCCACGTATGCTGGAAGGGGCGGGGCCTCAGGCAGAAGTGGCGGGGCTGGGGGCTAGCCTCCCCCAGCCAGCCTTTCAGCACTGTCCAGCGTGCAGCACCTGGGGCTCCTGTTATGAGTTAAAGGGCCCAGGGCTCCAGTCACTGCCACTACTGCTGTGGCGGCGGCAGGGGCTGGGAGCCCCAGGCCCTTTTAAATCACTGGGCCCTGGGGCAGCTGCCCTCTTTGCCCCCCTCCCCCTCAGCTGCCCTGCCAGGCAGGCCCTGAACTCTTTGATAATGATTTCTTTTCGTATTTAAGTCAATAATGTTTTTCATTCTTGAAGTTCAGGATTTTGCCCACTAATAGTTTTATAAAAGTTGAATTCAACACTACAAGAAATTCATCATGAACGATTTTATGCACTTGTTCTACATGGTGGCCTACGCCCTTCACCCAGGGGTCCCCAAACTTTTCCCCCGAGGTCTGCCTGTGCAGCTGCAATAGGCACAGTGGCTCAGTAGTCACAATTCTGGAGGAAAAATAATCCTAACTGTTACATCGATATAAACTATAACACTGTGACTAAACAATGTGCAGGTTTCCTTTTGCTTTATAACACACTGAAGCAATGGGTTCTCATCTGACCCCATAAAGAAGACTCCAAACTTCAATTATGTCTCATCTTACATTTTTACACTTACTTTATGTTATTGGCTGGCTCATTTCGTTTTGCTGTAGCTGGTCCATGACTTTGATGATCTTCTCCACCCATGCACTCTTCTCAAAACCTTTTCCAAAAAAAAAACGTGACCCCCCCTGATTAGACTGAAATACTGCTGGCTGTTTTTTACAGTTGTAAATGGCAGACTTGTGTGTACGTTGCTAGGTCACTTTGCAGTAATATGCACCGCTGTACTCACAAGAATTAAACTGGCCATATTGCAGCTTCTTTAAAAAAAAATAAGAAAGAAAGAAAGAAAGAAAGAAAGAAAGAAAGAAAGAAAGAAAGAAAGAAAGAAAGAAAGAAAGAAAGAAAGAAAGTTTTTTCTATGTTCTGTCCAACATATACAGCTCAAAACACGACATTTATGTAGCGTTTACTTAGCTTATATGAGTCACACGGTATTAAACATTTATTAAGAGCTTGACTGGAGCATGCAGTTGCACCAGTGGACCACCCAGGAGTGGGGGGCCGTGGCCCATATTTTGGGAACCCATGCCTTCACCCTTCTCAACTTGAGAACATACTCTTCTCAGACATGCAACCCAATATCCAGCTATCCACTGGCATAGCCTTAGTGCTTGCACTATAGTTAGACATCTATAGCTGGCCTGTACCACCTGACTGAACCTGGGGGCTGTTTAAGAGTTGTGTAGATTTCCAAGCTCCCTGCAGCCTGAGCTCTGGGACTCTCCCACCTCACAGCCCCCCAGGTCTCAGCTGGCGTCCAGAAGTCTACACTGCAATTAAACAGCCCCGGAGCTAGAGCCAACCACAGGGCATGGGCCAACCACAGATGTCTAACTGCTGTGTAGACACACCCTTAGAGATCTAAGGCAAAATGGCTCCTGATAGCACGTCTGGGGTTTTTTATGGTTATTCTTAAGCCAGTGAGAATTCAGTCATTCTTTCTGGTTCTCTATCAGTTCAACTGGTTGATTGCTAGTGCCCTAGAAAAGTTTTTGAATTGCAAGGGGGAAAAAAAAATTTATGACACTAATGGGGCAGTAAGTATGTGCCAATAAAATGTTGTGACACTTTTGTAGCGCTACAGTTGTGTGTTAATCAGACGTTGTTTAAACTTAGGGCAAACAATTGCAGTTAATAGGTAACCACCAATTCCAGACCTTTGCAATATAGGCTTAAGAGTGTAAATAAAATGAGTTTATCACTGCCTTTCAGAAATAGGGCCTAACTATACTCCATTGTAAGAAAAAGTAAAGCTATGTTTAAAACTCTGTTTTTATTTAAAAATATTATATTGTAGCATAAAACCTATGAAAAGAGTTCCCTACAAGCACAAACCAACAGCAACTATTTGAAATGGTCCCATCCGTTCAATATTTGGAAATGCTGAAGAGTAATAACCTAAGGAGGGCATTTACAGAGCAAAGTCTCCAAACCAGGCTGTCGGCTCACTCAGGAGGAGGGGAAATATCCTGGCACTGAAGAGGCCCAACCATTTATGCCTAAGCAGGTCTCACCAGGGTAAAGATTTGCCACATTATTTTGTAATTTTCATTGTTACCGGAGGGCAATAAGCAACTCTCTCCAGCCTTGGCACAGATGTGTTTTGCCTTGTTGGCTCAAAAAGAAGAACATTGGTCCATTTCAGTGACACGGGCAGTTGCTCTATTTGCCGGGTCAGTGACTAAACCAGGAAAGGAACTGGGTGAAATTCATTTTCTTTATGCACTAAATGGATCCACATATTCATTTCTGTAGGTGTATTTTTATTGTCTCATGGGCTGTTTCTATGTGTAATTTGCATTTGGGAGCAGGGTTGGATCTCTATCCATGTTATCTTTTGTACTGCTGTTGCAAAGTGTGCATATTTCATGAGCAGTATGGTAAATTACGAAGATACGGCACTAATGAATTTGATCTGGCAAACACCTGGGAGATTCCCGGTTCTCTGCAGCCCCACAGAAGAGTGCCTGAAGCAACTTTCCCCTCTCAGGAGTTCTTTGGGCACCATCCTGTTTCATTAAGAAATCCCCCAGAATGGGAGCCATGAAACAGGAATACCAGGATCCTGGCAGTTCAGGGCCCAGGGCAGCCAGCTGGGTCCAGGCTCCCAGGTGGGTGTCCCCAGAGCTGTGCAGAGACTAGAGTGACTCTCCCCGCCCTGCTCCGCTCTGTGGGCTGCCTTTGCCTGAGAATCACACTGGCCTTTGCTGATGTTTTATCACATGGAAAACTCCTGGGTCCTTGGCTCCGACTCCCGGCCTCTTGTCAGTCTCCCTCAGCCAGTCGTGCTGCCCATGTCTGCCCTCCCATACGGTCTCTGCATGGCAAATTATTCTCACCCCCACCTACCCAGCTTTGCCATCTTACACACACAGGATGTTCTGGCCCTGCAGCTGCTCTGTGTCCATGGGAAATGTCACAATTCTGCCCTGGAGTCACACAGCAGCTGGGACAGATGCTGGAGACGCTGCTGGAGAGACAGAGATGGGCTGCTCCCCATCTAGAAATGTCCATCTACCCATCGTCTCCAGCTGTGTGTGTCCTCTGAGGCTGCCACCCGGCCAGGGCTCCTGGATTCTATTTCTGAGGCTGTTTCTCTCCTGCCCCAATTCAACCCCTTGTGGAGGGGAAGGGAAGACCCAAAGATCAAGCCAGAGGCCATCAGAGCTGCAAGAGCAAAGACGTGGATGTACCTGCATTTCCGCTTCTAAAGCTGGATGGGCCGAGACATCAGTGAAAGGGCTGCACATGGGCGAATGAGTGATTCCTGCAGAGGGAGACAACTTGCCCAGTCTGGGACACTTGGCCTCTCCCCCTCCCAGAGCTCAAGAACCAATGAAATTCCCAGGCTGCTCAGGAAAATGAGATTTGCCAGAAGTTTTATTTGCATCTTATTTTGGGGGAAGGAACAAATAACTGAACAATACTGAGAAAATCATTCAATAAGCAATAAAGACTCCACAGACACCTGACTTCCCAGAAATTTCAGACCTCTCCCCACCACCCCATGCAGAAATGGGGAGAAAATGCCTCCCAGGGCAGCAATTTCAGGAATAATCTCAGTGTGCAATAATGTGAACGGAGCCCTGGGCTGAAAACAGGGACAAGGAACTTCAGCTAAATCCTTCAGCCTGCCCCTGACAGAGATAGCCGGGAAGGGATGGGAGAGGGTTAGAGAATACTGCAATACAGTAATAATAATAATGTCACTCGCCTGGTGCCTCCATCTTATTGAGACACACGGCATACATGTCAATAGTGGTGCCACTTGATTCTCTAGGGAATTGGGCAACTGTTCATTGTCCCCATGATTCTTCCCATCTCTACAGATGCAGAGAGAAGAGGAGGGGAAGTGGCCGGCACTAGTCTGTATGGCGTTTCATGGGTGGTGTTAGAGAGGTCCTGGTCTTGTATCTTTCTCCACAGATGGAACATTGATAGGGGCACTCTCCCGTGTGCCTTCTCCGATGGACTTTGAAGCCAGATTTACTTTTGAAGCTCTCCCCACAGTCGGGGCAGATATAGGGTCTCTCTCCTGTGTGGATTCTCCGATGGTCAGTAAGGTGATGGCTGTGACTGAAGCTTCTCCCACAGTCGGGGCAGTTATAGGGTTTCTCTCCCGTGTGGACTCTCTGGTGTACAATAATGTCGGAGGTGGAAGTGAAACTTTTTCCACACTGGGGGATCAGTAGGGTCTCTCGCCCGTGTGAGTCCTCCGATATCTGGTCACATGCCCTCTCTGAGTGAAGGTTTGTCCACAGTCAGGGCATTTATGCCATTTCTCTCCCGTGTGGATCGTCTGATGCGTAATAAGGCCTGACCTCTGACTGAAACATTTCCCGCAGTCAGGGCACTTATGGGGTCTCTCTCCTGTGTGGGTTCACTGATGTCTAATAAGGATTGATTGGTCATTGAATTGTTTCCCACACTCAGGGCAGTGATGGGGGTCTCTCCCATGTGAGATCTCTGATGTCTAATAAAGTGTTCTTTACAACTGAAGCGTTTCCTGCACTCGGCACATTCAAACCGCTTCTCCTTAGTGCAGGTTCTCTGCTGGATCGTGGCCTCATTGGGATCCTCTGAACCTCCCCCTCGGTGAGTGGATTCACCCAGTGTCTTCCCTGGAGGGTTTCCCTGCTGCTTCTCTGGCCTGCACTGAGTTTCTGGGGCTTGTCCCTGCCCAGGACTCTGGGGATCATCCACTTCACACCTTCCCAACAACGTCCCCTTTGGTTCCATTCTCTCAGGACCTGCTGGACAAGGATTCTCTTCACTCACCATCTCATCACCTGCTGGGACAGAGAGAATCCGGACAGGAGTCAGTCCCTGTGTGGGGGGAATGGGAAGGTCAGAAAATGGAACGGGGAAGTGGGGACACAAACCAAAACAATGGCTGGGAAGAATGATATCC
Organism: Lepidochelys olivacea; assembly: GCF_965140295.1. NCBI lineage: Eukaryota > Metazoa > Chordata > Testudines > Cheloniidae > Lepidochelys > Lepidochelys olivacea. The sequence continues at coordinate 80,557,964 of NC_140421.1, read as the reverse complement.
GTTTAACCAATTTCTCACCTCTGGGGATGTTTCTCAGGATCTCTCTAGCCTGGGACCCTTGGACATTGGGGACCCATGGCTCTTCCCCTCGGTCCAGCTGGGAGACCGCACTGGGCTTGGGAATTGGAAAACCTGGTCCGGGAAAAGAAATGAAGTGAGAGCTGAGTTTTACCGTTGTTCTCAGACAGCTGTTTCCAGGTATGCTGGGTGAGTGGGTGCCCTTGTATAAACCAAAGGGATAGGAAGTGTTCCTGGAGAGCCTTTGGGGAGGGCAGAAGGGGATTCTGGGATCTCCACTCACTGGGGGATTTTATGACTCTGGTACAGCATCACTGTGCAAACTCTTTACACCTTCCTAACCATGCTGAGCCTGGGACTATGGGACTGATTCTCCTGAAATCTAAGGGATCAGGGAAGAACCCTGGGGAGAAGCCGACCTGGGCATGTCAAAGATGCCCAGTTTCTAACATCAAGGGGACAGGAATCCTTAACCAGTGAGATCACGTTCTCATAGTTCTCCTGCATGATGTCCCTGTAGAGAGCTCTCTGACCCGGGTCCAGCAGGGCCCATTCCCCCTAGGTGAAATACACAGCCACCTCCTCAAAGGTCACCAGCATCTGTATCAACAACAAGAGTCCCCCACTTACAGCCTGCTGTCCCAGCCACAGTCCCCCCAGCTCAGTCACAGAAAGAGCTGGGAACATCCCCCTCAGCCACAGAGAGAAGGAACAGTCCCGGGGGCTGGGAGGAGGGGTGAAATTTCAGAAAGATAAGATGAAAAGCATGATGTTACTATGCTGAAACTGAGATGCCCAGAGCTGCCAACTCTGGTGATTTTATCCTGGATCTCACAGTGCTTATCTGGGATTTGAAAAATTTCTCATGATCGCACCATTCCTGGCAATGAAATCGCACATTTTCCCTTATTCGAAATGGCCACCTTCTCCCATTGTGAGGGAGGGCCTGATGTCAAAATGCCCTTACTCAAGATGGCCACTATTTCACTACCCTTTGGCATGTGGAAGAGAGGCTGTCCCGAGTGAAGGTGGCCACCAGCTCCCATTGTTTTCACAGAATCATAGAATTGTAGGACTGGAGGAGACCTCGCAAGGTCACGAAGTCCAGTCCCCTGCACTCATAGATTCATAGATATTAAGGTCAGAAGGGACCATTATGATCATCTAGTCTGACCTCCTGCTCAATGCAGGCCACAGAATCTCACCCACCCACTCCTGCAATAAACCTCTCACCTATGTCTGAGCTATTGAAGTCCTCAAATCATGGTTTAAAGACTTCAAGGTGCAGAGAATCCTCCAGCAAGTGATCCGTGCCCCATGCTACAGAGGAAGGCGAAAAACCCCCAGGGCCTCTTCCAATCTGCCCTGGAGAAAAATTCCTTCCCGACCCCAAATATGCAGGAGGTCAGACTAGACTATCATAATGGTCCCTTCTGACCTTAAAGTTTATGAGTCTATGAGAACATGTGCTGGGTCATCATCTGAGAGTGCTATAACATGAAACATATGGCAGAATGCCGGTAAAACGGAGCAGGGAACATACAATTCTCCCACAAGGAGTTCAGTCACAAATTTAATTAATGCATTATTTTTTTAATAAGCATCATCAGCAGGAAGCATGTCCTCTGGAATGGCTATCGAAGCATGAAGGGGCATACATCTGTTTAGCATATCTGGCATGTAAATGTCTTGTAATGTGGTCTACAACAGTGCCTTGTGAATGCCTGTTCTCACTTTCAGATGACACTGTAAATAAGAAGCAGGCAGCATTATCTCCTGTAAATGTAAATAAAATTGTTTGTTTTAGCGATTGGCTGAACAAGAAGTAGGACTGAGTGGACTTGTAGGCTCTAAAGTTGAACATTGTTTTGTTTTTAGGTGCAGTTATGTTACAAAAAAAATCTACATTTCTCTGCTGCACTTTCATGATAAAGTAATTGCACTACAGTACTTGTAGGAGATGAATTGCAAAATACTATTTCTTTTGTTTATCATTTTACAGTGCAAATATTTGTAATAAAAATAATCTAAAGTGAACACTGTACACTTTGTATTCTGTATTGTAATTGAAATCAATATATTTGAAAATGTAAATAAAATCCACATTTTTTTAATCCCAATTAATTTTTTTGAGTTAATCACGTGAGTTAACAGCCATTAATTGACAGCCCTACTAAAAAAACCCTGCTTTCGTTTGGAAAGGGCTGCTGAGTATCACTGCAAATCCTGGCTGAGGTGCACTGGGCCTTGCAGAGTGGACAGGTCTCTGCCTGGGACCCTGGCTCACTGGGCAGAGGACACAGCATGAAGAAGCAGAGTTGGATCACTCTAGGGCAGCGTTTCTCAAACTGGGGTCTGCGGACCCTGGGGATCTGCAAGGGTACTCCAGGGGGTCTACGGGCCCCACGGATCAACTCCTCCCCGTCCCTCAACTCCTTCGCCTCCCTCCCAGCATCTCCTGAATGCCGGGGAACGCTGCCCAGGGCTGAAGCATGTAACTTAGCTTTGCAGGGCCCCCTTTGGTATGGGGGCTCTGGGCAATTGCCCTGCTTGCCATCTCCTAATGCCAGCCCTGCACTTTGGACCCCCCTAAAACCATCCTGTGACCCCCCAGGGCGGGTGCAATCACCAGGCTGAGAGACAGTGATCTGGATGAATTGGTACCACCTAGAAGACCCCTGTGTACACCCAGGGATATGTGTGCCCCTGGTGGAGAACCACTGCTCCAAGGGACTGTTTAAAAGCTAGGGGGTGTAGCACCGATCCTGTGGATCTGTGACAGCAGCTAGGAGGCAGATTGAGGAGGGTGCAGGGGGATAAGCGGGATGGAGGCAGGAGGGAGGCCTAAGATTGGACGGGGATGTCGGGAGTGCAGGAGACAGAGGAAGGAGCTCATAGGGGGATGTCTTTGTGCAGGAATGGGAACAGACCAAGGCTTAGACACGGGGATGCGTGGGCAGTGGGGAGGCAGGCTGAGGAGGGTGACAGGGATTTGTTTGTTGCAGGGGACTGGCAGGAGAAAGCTGGACTCTGCACAAACCGCCCCTCCTCACCCCATCTCGGTGAGTTCCAGAGCTGCTGCCCTTAGTTCAGAGATGGTCCCTGCAGCCTCAGATCTCAGAATCTGCTCCCTCTTAAAGGGCACACCACATTTCAAACCAATACGCACCTGCACGAGGATTGTAGAGCACACAGAATCACTGACTTTCACACAAGAAGCTGTTCTCCTCCTTAGCTAGGGGAGTCAGTGTTCCCCTGTGCATCTATTGGCATGGCGTAAAAGCCAGAATGGCATTTTAATAAATACAATTATTGCACAAAAACAAAAATGCATCCGATGAAGTGAGCTGTAGCTCACAAAAGCTTATGCTCAAATAAATTTGTTAGTCTCTAAGGTGCCACAAGTCCTCCTTTTCTTTTTGTGGATACAGATTAACATGGTTGCTACTCTGAAACCTGCACAAAAACACTGGATCAAGTTACAGACACCTAAGAACAACATTTCAGTAATAGGAACCCACTAACAACGCATGGTTATTAGCCCATTCCAGCCCAGAACCTTTCAAAAGGACCCAGAACACTTGGTTCCGAGGCAGCTTGGGAACCACGCTGATATATTTATAATGAACAGAAGAACACGAGACTGCAGAAAACCGCTTCTGAGCCTATCTTCAAGTGCCCATGCTGGGCAGCATACAGTTTTATTAATGACAGGTTTCAGAGTAACAGCCGTGTTAGTCTGTATTCGCAAAAAGAAAAGGAGTGCTTGTGGCACCTTAGAGACTAACCAATTTATTTGAGCATAAGCTTTCGTGAGCTCCAAAGCTTATGCTCAAATAAATTGGTTAGCTTTATTAATAAAACCAAAGTGCCACAGAGAAACAAAAATATAACAGACTGAGCCACAGCAACATTTTCATAACTAAAATTAACTTAGAATAGAGCAAATACAGTTAGCCAAACTTGAGAGCATTTCACTAATAAGAACTGATTAATAGTGCACTGTCGTTAGTCCATTCCAGTCACATCCATGTTTGGATCGTCTGTAGTCTCAGAGAATAGGGAAACAGAAGCTCATGTTGAAGCACTTTCTGCCAGGGCTATTTCTAGACCCACACATATAAATCCCGCTCTGATTTCATATGAACTTTGCCCATCACAGACCTTGAAACCAGCATCAGATAAAAACCCAGATTGCTCAGCTTTCTCTATAGAAAGGGCCAAAAATCTAATCTGCAGGGGAAAAAACATATCTGTGTCAGGCTTACACACACACACACTTTTCTTTAATGCGTAAGAACAGCAAAACATCAGGGCAGGCCTTCACTCCGGATTGGCAGGTAGTGATCGATCTATCGGGGATCGATTTATCGTGTCGCGTCTAGACATGATAAATTGATCCCCAAACGCGCTCCCCGTGGACTCTGGAACTCCAGCTCATGAGAGGTGGAAACGGAGACGACGGGGGAGTGGCAGCAGTTGACTCGCCGCCGTCCTCACGGCCAGGTAAATCGACCTAAGATACGCCAACTTCAGCTACGCTATTTTGCATATCTGCCCCCACCCAGTGTAGACCAGGGCTAAGCATCCTCCTGGGTTGAAGAAGAAGGTTAATGTCTCCCTGCTGGACCTCTCTAGTTCCTGAGGGCGAATCTGCAATACCTACACTTGCGTGCAGGGCCCTACACCTGACACTCCAGGTAAGGCAGCGGAAGAGAGAAGTGTCAGGGTGTTTGGGCCTCTGGAGCTGTGTAAATGAGGAATTTGTAGCCCCTCCGCAGCCTTCCATATTGACTCATTTTGTTACCCCGAAAAATGGATTCTTGGCCATTCCAGGAAAAACCTCCCTGTTGCCCCCTTAGGCTGTCCTTCCGGAGGTATAAGTTTCCAGGGCTGTTAAGAGAAACACTAAAGGACCCGGATATAACAATCCGATGAAGTAATTGATACAGGCAGTATTCTTTTCCAAAACAGTCTCCTTTTATTAACGAAGCTAGTAATCCCTCATACACTACAGTCTAAAAATCCTAAACAAGGCACAAAGACCCTTACCCAAATCCCCTAGTGCAAGTGGAAAGAGCATTCAAACTACAATGGCACGCTGTTTAAACGAGTCTAAGCGAAGCACTTTGTTACAAATCGGCAGTTTGCAAACAATCGCTGGCAGCAGGTTTTGAAAGCGCTTTAAGGATTACATAGGTCCATTGCAATCAATAACAGAGTTTTCTGCATTCTTATAAGCACACACACACACACGCCAGTCCTATATACTATCCTGCTCTATAATTTAAAACAGCCGGCTTCCTTTATAAATCCATGGGTACCCCTTTAACTTGCAGTTGCTGCCTGCTTCTCTGCCCTGCTCGCAGCCGCTTTCCTCACTCTGTCCTGCGTTCGTTACTGTATCACTGTTGCTACCTCAGCTTCCTTCAGACCTCAAAACTGTCTTTCCAGCTGTTCTTCTGCCCTCTTGGTCGGCCTGGCGCTCTCTCCCTCTGGCAGCTCTTCCAGCAGTTCTTGCTGACTGTCAATTCCTACCTCCGTCTCCCTGCAGCTGCGCTCTCTCCAAATCCATATCTACTTCCTGGCAGCTGTTTTTTTATTCTGCACTTTGGCTCCTTCCTCATAGGTCTTTCTGTTCTTAGCAGCCACTACCTCATTCGCAGATGCTCAGTATCAGCCATTCTCTCCCAGCGATGACGGACAGCGCTAATCTGTAGAACTAGTTGTAACCCGTCTGAGCAGGCTGTGACCAGTCAGCTACTGACCTCTCTCTCACCGCTCATCCCACACATGCAGAGTAGCCATTAGCCTGGCAGAGGCTGGCCGTTGTTTACCTCTGGGTAATGATTCTGCCGACCCCTACACACACACACAGCATTTTGCCATCTTAGAAATTGCGGGGTTTCTGTAGAGTGACCATATTTCCCAAAGGGGAAATGGGATACCGTGTGAGGCTAGCCAAAGCCCTCCCTCCACCCCTATGCGGGGCTGGCCTGAGCCGCTCCCCCCGCCCCCTCCCCCCCCACGAGGCTGGAGCTGGTATCGCAGCTCGCCCCCCATGTGAGGCTAGCATTGGCATTGCTGCTCACTTGAGCTGCTCCCCTCCCTCCTGTTCCTCCGCACCCTACATTTTGGACAAAAGTGGGAAACTTGTTCAATCGGCAAGAGCAAACGGGACAAATGCCCATTTTTGCTAAAAAAAAAAGTCAGGATGGCCGGAACAAGGCTTAAAAAAAGGACTGTCCCGGAAAAACAGAGCACATGGGCACCCTAGTTTTCTATCCGCTGAGGAGTGGCAGTTCCCATCTTAGTGTGAAGTAGCTCTTGCTTGTTCAGAATAGAGATCCGGCAGACAGCGTGGAGGCTGGAGAGTTTCCCTAGGAACAACACCTGTCTCTTCCTTTGTATATATCTGATAAAGATCAAAATGCTCAAGGAAAGCTGGTGTCTCTTGGTGCCCTTGAAGGGAGCAGGGCAGAAGTTCTCAAGCTGTGGGGCCCACCTCCCTAAGGAGGCGTAGGCATGCACCAGGCAGGGTGACATTTAAATTTTTTGTTTGGCCCGGCAGCTCCGGCGCCTGGCTGAGCTATAGCTGATGCTGCCGCTAGACGCCACTGTTGAAAGCACTCAGCTGCTAGGGTAGGACTGCTGTTCTGGCTGCCCCCAGTAGATGCCATGGTAAGGCTCACTGGGTCCGGCAGAGAGAGGTTACTCCTTGCCTGTGCAGAATAAGAATGCTGCAACCCATGTGGACAGGTGGAGCACAGGTAAGGGGGCAGTGGAATCAACTGCCTCCTTTCATTTTCCTGCTCTCGGGAAGGATACGTGCAAAGGTGAGCTAAGTGTGTGGGGAGAAGGGCACAGGCACAGACCCAGGAGAATGTGCATTTTCTTCTCCAGCCAGCTGCACTGCTTATATGGAGGGAGCTGTGGGGGCAAAGTGACTGCTTCCAGTGGGCCAGTGAGAGTGGCGGTGGGAGAGAGTGACGTTGCTAGAACCACCATTTAGATTTGTCTTTCAGCCATCTCCCTAGTGTCTGCAACTTAGGAAGTCACTGCTCAGGGAGAGATGGAAACTTTACTCTCCCAATCAAAAAAGAAATCCATCAAAGTATAACTCCCACCCTTTTCCTCTGAGTCTAACTCTGGCAGGTTTTCCATCACATGAGACAAATTGTAACAACTTCAGAGAGGGAGTTTTGGTAGGGGGTGTGTGGGGGGGGGAGGGGGGGAGATGGTATTTTGTTGAGGCATAAATGTCCTTGTTTCTCTTCCACACACAGACATGAGCTACACGTCCATCATGATACTGTACCAGATTTAGGCAATGTTTACCACTATTTCTGATCATGCAGAAAATTTGCACCTGCTTTTGGTTGGTACCGTTTAGTCAGTGAAAAATTCTGGCAAGCTCAAGATCATGCATGAGAGAAAGAATCTGAAGGCTCGTTCCATTCCTGAAACCATTTCTCTTCTAGAACTAATTCTTGACTACAGTTTGCTGTTTACCCAGTATTTTCATCTGTGCTCCCCTGAAGTATGGAGCCCTGGCATTTCCCGCCGGCTTGCAGCTTTCAGTCGGTATCAAAAATGCACAAAGCCACGGAGCGGGTATGGAAATCCCACGGGCGCAACTGATATGTGGAGTAAAGAGCTCCAGAATAGGCCTCTCAATTTCTAGGTCCCTTTTGTGGCTGCCAATAGTTCAGCTGGTAGTGAGTGCCACGTAATTGCAATACAGTATTCCCTTTTACTCACCCTGCTCTATGATCGGTTGCCTCTTGACAGCTGTCCAGCCGGCAGCATGTCTGACTCTTCACTGTGCAAAGCATGATTTGTGCAAAGCTTTGAGGAAGCTTTAATGAAACCTGCAGTTCATAAAGTGCACAACTGTAGTAAAATACATGGTTTAGTTTTTATTTTCTCCAGCATGAGTAGATTAGTTTATATGAATAAATGGGGACCACTTTCACCAAAAGAAAGAGGGGAGGAGGGATAGCTCAGTGGTTTGAGCATTGGCCTGCTAAACCCAAGGTTGTGAGTTCAATCCTTAAGGGAGCCATTAAGGGATCTGGGGCAAAAATTGGGGATTGGGCAGGGGGTGGGACTGGATGAGGTCCCTTCCAACCCTTATATTCTATGAAGAAGCACTGGACTCTGTGACATGATGTACCTCAAAATAGCACCCTGTAACCCCCATATTCATTATACATAAATGGCTGTGATATTTCATAAAAAGCATGCCATGTAAGGTATCGTATGAGAAGTCATGATCTACTGAAACTCATTGGTCTGCCCCATTATGCATATCATTAATGTGTATGCAGTTATGAGTTTTTGCTGTATGGTTGGTACTGAAACACGTTGTAAGTTCGAGAATCTCTACTGCCAGGTGGGTGTTAATCAGCCACTAATCAACTTTATGGCTCAGTTGCACAAGCCTGCACAATGGGGGTTTACTCGTTCATGGCTGATCTGGGATATGTCTGGGCAAGTGTCTTCTAGGCACATGAACAGGGGTCGGCACCACCATGTTGCACGATGGACCCTTGACAAAATCACTGGACTTAGTGACAGACATTGGAGAGTGGTTATGTCATTCAGTCATTCAACCCGCAAAATAGCACACAATTTTCCACACTGAAAAACCCCAGTAACCTAGCTAGCTAGCTAATAATAACAATAATAATCATAAATTCAACTCACTTTAGCGGTTTTGAATGTACCTCACCACCACAGCTACACTGAAGTCCTTTGTGCGGGGGGGTGGGGGGGGTTGAAAGTGGGGGGGGCGCAGGCTCTGGGAGGGAGTTTGGATCTAGGACCAGGAGGAGGCTCCCTGCCCTCAGCAATTTATAGTCTAATAACCAGATTCCAGTATTGTCTAACCAAGTGCTTAAAACACCAAATATTACAAGGCTTGTGATAAAACCATGAGAGTTGGCAACTCAGATTTTGATACCCTTCCCCAAGCTGAACAGACACTTACTCCACTAGACAAAGTGCCTGCCCCCATACATGCTTTCAACCTCCCTTCTCCAAAACAGACAGGGGCAGGGGGTTGGGGTGCGGGGGAGGGGGCGTGGTGCTGGATGGGGTGGGGGGAGCACTCACCTCCAGCAGCTCCCCACAAGCAGCAACCCGTGCCGTGCCTGCTTTTGCTGGCGGAGGCTTGGCCAGGCAACTCTGTGAAGGTCATGAACACTGCCTCCATCTGCAGGTGCCGCCTCCCGCAGCTCCCATTGGCCACAGTTCCCGGCGGCCTAGCCAATGGGCTGGGAGCTATGGAGTCAGCACTTGGGGAGCGGGGACAGAGACAGCGTGCAGAGCCGTCCGGCTGTGCCTCTGCCACTCCCACCAGTTACAGCAGCAGGGACGGGGTCAGGCAGCTTCTTGAGCTGCCAGAGATGAGCACCCCCCATGCGGCACCCCAAGCCTCCCCAAGCCCCCACCCCGAGTTTCCTCCCGGACTCAAACTCCCTCCCAGAACCCGGCTGTGCCATGCAGCCTCTCCCACCCCAGCTCCCTCCTGCCCTGAGCCCACAGACCTAAACATTTTTATGGTGGACACCTGTCTCAGTGTACAGACACATTGCCGACCCATGCACATGGACTGAGAATATAAACTGAGGGACAGTGGCATTGTGTCTTGGTCTTGCTCCCCCCCCAACTCTGGAATCAACAGGAACACTGAGAACACAACAACTTCACCTACGGAGACTGGTCTAGGTGAAAGAAGGAAACCTGTGTATTATGAACTGTAACATCCAGAGGCGTGAGGAAAATTGCTGCTGTAAATACTGCCTGGTGTAATAAGGTTTAAGATTTAGATTGTGCATTTATCTTCTACTTTCTTTGGTAACGATCTCCAACCTTTTTATGCCTATCACTTATAATCACTTAAAATCTATCTTTCTGTAGCTAATAAATCTGTTTTATACATTACCTAAAACCATGTATTTTGCTTGAAGAGCTTGGGAAACCTCAGCTTACAAAGGTTTACAAATGTTTTTGCATATCCTCTCCACATCGAGGAAGGCACGGACCACAAAATAAATACAAAATACACCGGTCAGGCTTTTGAGCAGGGCAGGACGGTACAGCTGTGATGTGCAAAGCTGGGGGGTAATTGGCTGGTGCCTTTCTCTGTGTGATTTGTGAGTGGCTTTGGGGTATTCATGCAATCTAGCTGGGTGTGGGGCTCCACATGCTTTTGTGCTGAGTAACAGCGTATGGAGGTGTCTGCTGGTTGTCACTAGCAAAGCATTGTGAGAGACAGCCCAGGCTGGAGAGTTAAGGGGGCACAGTGATACCCTATTTCCAGGTTGCACCCCAGGGATCCCGTCACAGACTCTCCCAGCCCCTAAACCCCAAAATGGAAAGCTGTTCCTGTACAACGATGAAAGGCAAAAGGTTAGAAAAGATGACTGGAGTTATGATCAATACAAATGGATCCACAAAGAAGGTATCTTTCGCCAAAGGCGGATCCTCTGGTAAGGAAGACATGTTTTTGAAGAGTGATTGATACAGATGAAGTTATGTTTCACCGATATGGATATTAAGTTCCTGATGAATGTGTGGACAAGCTGATTGTTCATTCTTTGGGACAAGATGAAATACCTGAGCTATGTGTGTCCCGTGGAAATATGAGAAAATATCCCTTGAGAGCTCATATTCATACGCTGCCATCCGTATTCTCAGAAGCCATGGAGTGGAAACATTTAGGCCTGTCTAAAATGTACCAGTGAAAAACTGCATAATCTGATGCTTCACCTGCCCATAAGAGAGTGACACTAGGCAGCTAAAAAATAAACTAATGTATGTGTAACCCTTCTGCCATGTGCAGTCAGCAGCAACCAGGCCAATTCAATATCTAGAGGTTCCCTTTCAACAACAGAACACAGAACAGGCTCAAGCCCCCATCCAGTAACTGGGAAAATTACACACTATCTCTGGGCACCTCTTAGAGGCAATCCTTCCCCAGAGTCTCAGTGTAGAAAAGAAACTTTTACTGAAAGGAGGGAAGTCACTTGACATTAATCAGGGAAAATGCTGCAAACAGGATTCATACTCATGAAATTGTGAGCAGGACGCTGACCCCAGAGTCCATGGAGCAGAGTCTTCTGCCTCAGGTTCTTGAGTTCTACAACCAAAAGTTCCTTTACCATGCCCCGCACTACTCCCTCACCACACCCTACTCACAGTGGTTGTCCTTGGTCAGTGAGGACCCAGAGTGAAGAAGTGCATCTGTGTGAGGTCACCTCCCACCTGGGGGTGTGGGGAGAAGGCACCTTGCTTGCGCTGCCCTCTGAGCACTTGCTCTGGCTGGCCGCCCCGCCAGTTGCCGTTCCACTCCACTGGCCACTCTACCAGCTGCTGCATTGCACACTGTCACCTTCTGCTGCCACTTGCTTCTCTACTGTGACCTCTCCAAGTCAGCCTCTTGAAGTTCCCCCCACCCCCAGCTATTAGTGACTTTCAGCTCTCAGTGATTATCAGCTCTTGAGGGGGGGAACTTCACTGCTGAAGCATGCTGGGCAGAAATGCTGTCCCACAACCAGTGATTTCAGCTTTAGTGAGCACTTAAAAAAATGGAGCCCTACTTAGCTCTATCTTTGAACTGTGGGGAGAGGCAGGTTAAACCATGCCTGGGACTCAGAGAGAGAGCCAACACCTTCTGGCAGGGACACCTGTCCCCACCCCCTCTTATTTTCACAGGGGTCCAGCCTTCAAGCCTCTGGTTTAGCAAGTTCATTTCAGTTGAGGGTGCCCCCCTCAATCCAGACAGGCTAAGCAAAGATGCTGACTTTTACTTCCCCCACACCCGGGTGCTCCACCTTCTCTCTGCACTGAGGGCCCATCTCCTAGGGCCCTGCCTTCACTCCACCTGTTCCCATCCCCACAAGGCCCCCACTGGCTGCTCACTGGTCTCCACCCTCTCCCAAGCTGCCGATGGCAGTGCCACCTATCAGCTGTTTGGCATTGCCCCCAATTAGCTGCTGGGAGGGGGGAGCTTGAGCTTAGCTTGCCCCCTGTCCCCGGCTGCTGAGCCTGGGCAGGAAACGGGCCGCTGCTGCCTCCCAGCCAGGCTCTCTCAGGCAGAAGTGGCTCCATCCTCGTTCCCACCCAGCTTGCAGGGAGAGTGGCCAAATGTGTGGTGGGGAGGCGCTGTGAGAGAAGGAAACAGAGTAAACTCCCTTCCCCTCAGGTAATGTCAGGCAGGAAGAGAGCTGTGACCCGAGGCTGCATGCAGGGTGGGGCGGGGGGTGGCACTGTGCAGGGGAGACACATGGGGTGGTCACATGTCCTCCTCCCCTTTAGATTGTGCCCCGCCCCGTCTAGGGAGGCACTAGCTGTCTATGCAGCCAGGGGACCTATCTCAGGCTTCTGCTCCGCAGGCATTACATTTCTGTGTGGAGTATTTCCAGGCTGCAAAGCTCCCTGCCTTCCCTGTGTTATTCCCAGCTCAGACAGTCTGCCCCAGGGCACCTGCTTGCTGTCTCTTCAGAGACTGAAAACAGTGTCTCTTCAGAGACTGAAAGCAGTGACTGTCAGCAGTTACATGTCACCACACAGTTCCTGCTATACAACCCTATTTTAGTCTTCACGTAAAAGAACTCCAGAGAAAACATACTGAAAACAATGAACGAGCCTTCATGCATGCTCATAAGCTTACCAGAGTACACCTGAACCCTTGTGGAGGGGAAGGCAAGACCCAAAGATCAAGCTCAGAGGCCAGTAGAGCTGCAAGAGCAAAGATATAGATGTACCTGCATTCCCACTTCTAAGGCTGGATGGGCTGGGACATCAGTGAAAGGGCTGAACATGGGGGAATGAGTGATTCCTGCTGAGGCAAACAACTCGCCCAGTCTGGGACACTTGGCCTCTCCCCCTCCCAGAGCTCAAGAACCATTGAAATTCCCAGGCTGCTCAGGAAAATGGGATTTGCCAGAAAAGTTTTATTTGCATCTTATTTGGGGATAAAAAACACATAATTAATAGTGAGAAAATAATTCAATGAGCCATAAAGACTCCACAGACATCCGAATTTCCAGAAATTTCAGACCTCTCCTCATCTCCACCATGCAGAAACAGGGAGAAAATGCCTCCCAGGGCGGCAATTTCCAGAATAATCCCAGAGTGCAACAATGTGAACTGAGCCCCTGGCTGAAAACAGGAAACCCAGCTGAACCCTTTGGCTCGGTAAAAGTCTCCCTGGGACACAGAGCGCCGGGAAGGAATGGGAGAAGGTCAGAGAATAATGCAATACTGTAATAATAATGTCAAGCTCCCGGTGCCTCCATCTTCCTGAGACACCCAGCACACACGTCAACAGTGGTGCCACTTGGCTCCCTAGGGCATTGGGCAACTGTTTATTATCCCCCCGTTCCTCCGATCGCTACAGATACAGAGAGAGGAGGAGGGGAAATGGCCGGCACTAGTCTATGTGGAGTTTCATGTGGAATATTAAGGAAGTCTTGGTCTTGTACCTTTCCTCACAGACAGAACACTGATAGGGGCACTCTCCCGTGTGCCTTCTCCGATGGACATTGAAACCAGATTTTTGTCTGAAGCTTTTCCCACAGTCGGGGCAGATATAGGGTCTCTCTCCTGTGTGGATTCTCCGATGGTCAGTAAGGTGATGACTCTGAGTGAAGCTTTGTCCACAGTCGGGACAGCTATAGGGTTTTTCTCCCGTGTGGACTCTCAGGTGTATAATCAGGTCTGAGGTACAAGCAAAGCTTTCTCCACACTCTGGGCATCCATAGGGTCTCTCGCCCGTGTGAATCCTTTGATGTCGAGTTACATGTGCACTCTGAGTGAAGGTTTGTCCACAGTCAGGGCATTTATGGCATTTCTCTCCTGTGTGGATTCTCTGATGTACAATAAGGCCTGATCTCTGACTGAAGCATTTCCCACAGTCAGGGCACTTATGGGGTCTCTCTCCTGTGTGGGTTCGCTGATGTCTAATAAGGTTTGATTGGTCATTGAATTGTTTCCCACACTCAGGGCAGTTATAGGGGGTCTCTCCCGTGTGAGATCTCTGATGTCTAATAAGGTGTGATCCAGAACTGAAGCATTTCCTGCACTCAGCACATTCAAACCGCTTCTCCTTAGTGCAGGTTCTCGCCTGGATCGTGGCCACAGTGTGATCTTCCAAACGTCCCCCTCGGTGAGTGGATTCATCCAATGTCTTCCCTGGGGGGTTTCCCTGCTGCTTCTCTGGCCTGCACTGAGTTTCTCTGGCCTGCCCAGGACTCTGTGAATCATCCCCTTCACACTTTCCAGGCAATGTGCCCTTTGGTTCCATTCGCTCAGGACCTGTGGGACAAGGATTCTCTTCATTGCTCTCACTCACAGTCTCATTGCCTGCTGGGACAGAGAGAGAATCCGGACAGGAGTCAGTCCCTGTGCTGGGGGAACGTGAGGTCAGAAAAGGAGAACAGGAAAGTGGGGAAACAAACCAAAATAATTGCTGGGAACAATGACAAATCAGGAGTTGAATCCCGCCCCCTCCCACCCAAAACCTTTCCATGAAGAAAGAGAGAAGGGGAAAATCAGCTACCTACATGCACTGTATTTGATGTTTTCAAAATGTTGCACATGTCTGTTCCATTTCATGTCTATTCCAATTTATGGGTGTGAATGCTGAATGCACTGTAATTGGAGAGTTTCTGTAGTGGTACCCACTGGGGTGGCACATGCGCCATACATGCCCTCATGCATCCAGGTGAGGACATGAAGGACAGAGCTCCCCCTGCACCATCTCAGTTCATTTGCACCATAGAATCATAGAATATCAGGGTTGGAAGGGACCTCAGGAGGTCATCTAGTCCAACCCTCTGCTCAAAGCAGGACCAATCCCTAATTTTTGCTCCAGATCCCTAAATGGCCTCCTCAAGGACTGAACTCACAACCCTGGGTTTAGCAGGCCAATGCTCAAACCACTGAGCTATCCCTCCCACCAGGATCCTGTCCTAATGGACTCTGAAGGAGAAGGGAGCAGGGCCGGTGCTGGAATAGATATGTGCAAGATGCCCTGGAAAACAACCAGTACAGGTATGTATTTTTTTTCTTTGAGTGATTCTGTATGCCTAGTCCACTTCAGGTGACTCCCAAACAGTGTTCTATGGAGAAGGGTTTGAAGTCTAGCTGTTCTGTAATTGCTTTTCAGAATTTCCAAAGCTAGCACAGTCTCTGGAAGTGGCTGAAGGGGCACCGTGCTTGGGAACAGTGTGAATTGAAGACCAGGTTGCTGTCCTGCAGTTATCTGGGATGGAAATATCCTGTAGGAAAGCTGCCGAGGCTCTCACACAAGATGCTGTCAGCTTGGAAGGAGGTTTTAACTTTGCAAGATCATAACTTGTAGTGAATGAGAGGTGATCCTCCCAGAAATTCACCGTATGGGAACCTCCTGTCCTCTCATTCTCTCCATACAGGAAACAAAGAATTGTGGCAAAGACTGAAACTGTTTTGTCCTGTCCAGATAAAATGCAAGGGCCAGCAGACATCCAGCAAATGTTTCTCCTCAACCTTACGTGAACATGGTTTGGGGGAAAAGGGAGGGAAAAAGATGGTTTGATTGAGATGGAAATCGGTAACCGCCTTTGATGAAGAACTGTGGATGAAGCCTTAAAGCAACTTTATTCTTATAAAAAGAGTACACCAAGGGGTGGGGGGAGTGATATGAAATTCATGCTTGTGGTTTCCAAACCCTTCTAGTAGAAGTAACTGCCACTGGAAAGGTGATCTTAGCTGATAAATCAGGCAGGCCACTGGTCTGGTATTGAACCAGATAGCCCTGCTTTTCTAGAGCACTTCCCCATCCAGTACTCAGACAAAACTGGTTTTGTCCCGTATCAGACAGGAGATGCCATACTGAAGAGCGCATCGCTCTACCCCTGACAGTGTGTCCTTGCATGCTGGTGAGTGTGGGGTGGCGTGTTCTTAAAAATTCCACCCCCCACGTGCAGTGAGCTCACACACACCATGCATGAGAAGTCACACTGGTGGGGTGGGGTCATGTCAGCAAGAACAGGCTCATGACATTCTGGGAAGTACCAGAATGTCCTGTTTTCCGGGACTGCATGAGTGGCCACCCATGATTTTGTGGGTGTTGGTCCTGCTTTGAGCAGGGGGTTGGACTTGATGACCTCCTGAGGTCTCTTCCAACCCTGATATTCTATGATTCTATGATTCTAAGTACTGAAGAGGACAAAAGCCATAGGCTCAAAGGGAGATCCTGGGGAGGAGACAATGCTAATCTCTAATCTCAGGGTTGTTGGCACCGTAACTTGAGAAAAAAGACTAGTTATTTCTTTCACAAATCTTATTGGCAGAGTGTGTCTTCTCTGCACAATTAGCCTGAGTTATAAGGTGAGTCTTACCCCTTACTCAACTCCCGCCCACACAAAACTCTCTTAAAAAACAGTCTGGAGAAGCCAGCCCAGAGGTTGGAGGGATGCTGCATAGGCTCTAGTACAGCTATTGCATGCACTCATATGACACGGGGTTTATCGGCAACATCATTGAGATCTATGTCTAGATCTACCGTTGTGGTATCTCCACTGAATGCTCTATTTTGTCACCAAAAAATGTAATGGAGAGAATCCAGATCTCCCTCTCTAGAACAAGATATAGGGTTCTTCTTCTGAATCTGATAATGAATATGGGCAGTCGGTGGCCATCGGTGGTGTGATACTAGGAGGACTCACCAGAGTACAGCCTCTGGATCTGTGCCTCTTGGCGGTAGGTTTTAATGTTGGTACTGATGGCTTGAGTCATATAGGAACAATCTGTGTAGAAGAAACCGGTACTGGAGGCTTTGAAGAGGCCGAGAATGCCATGGCTGATGGTATTGGTCCTACACATGTTCTAGCCAGTGATGAGGGCATCTCCAACTGTAATAAAGGCTGTCCCTATGAGTAGTCAGAGTTGGACCTTGTTGCACCAAAGGGGAATCCTGCACCCACAGACAGAGCAAATCTCATGACATTGCATGAGCATCAGGTGTCGTGGGTCACAATAATGTTTCTGGCAGTACTGAAGTTGATGCCTTTATCACATTGTCAGAGCCATTCTCAAGGAAACATGCTCTGGTCCTGGAGTCAATGGCTGGATTTCCTGCTCTGATTGACTGTCAGCACTGGGCAACAGCTAATCTCTACCTGCTCTCTAACCTTGTTACCTGAGAGTTCTCATGGGGACTCTGCTGAGGCTTTTCAGCTCCCAGGGTCCAGTTCTGAAGAAGAAAAGGTCTTTGATTTATAAGTGAAGTCTTGCTGTGAGACTGACTTACAGCTCTTACAGGATATGGTGAGATAAGGGGAACAAAGATCCATAGGAAAACTCCTGGCCTAGGACAAAGTACTGGACTCCAGATGACTGAGGTCTGAGAAGAGATGTACAGCACACTCCACCTTATGTCCCTATATTTTTGTGTTCTTTTCTTGAAGGATCTACAAATAGAGCATTTGTCTCTAATGTGCCCCTCACTGAGTGTGAGGGTTGTTCAGTGGATTAGACACCCTGCAAGTGAGACAGTGCTGAATTCTAGGAGAGTTTGACATAACCAAGCCCCTAGGTACCAGGTAATAGAGCCGCAGAGAAAAACAAGAAAAAACAACTTTATAAAATAAGAAAGAACCAAATCTCTAGTGGGAAAAACATGGGTGCACAATAAGTTACTAGAACTATTTACAGAAAAAAGTCTCCTCGGAAGAAAGAAGGAAACCCGTGAACAACAGCCGATGGAGAGCTCTGACCACCAGCCACTGCAGGTGAGAAGGAGCTGTCTGGGTGCTGGGTGTCTCCACCTTTTATTCCTTTGCCTGGATACATGAAGACATGCATGGCAAACTGACAGGAACCACCAGGGAAAACTCTCTGGCTATAGGTCACTCAGCTCTCACACACCTGGAAGGAGAACAGCCAATTTTGCCTCCACATCCCATCTGAACACTCAGGGGGCAGGGAGCTACTGTCAGGAGTCTGTCAGAGTGAGTGGAAAGCCATGAATTACGTCTGCCAGCAGGACACGACACATGCCAGGCACAGTCCTGACCTGGGGGCATTGAGTTAGAATCGGAGGAGCTCAGAGGGCCTGCGTGGGAATCCCAGCACTGTAAGTCAATGACGGACGGTTTCCACATGCGTTTAACCAATTTCTCACCTCTGGGGATGTTTCTCAGGATCTCTCTAACCTGGGACCCCTGGACATTGGACACCCATGGCTCTTCCCCTCGGTCCAGCTGGGAGATCATGCTGGGCTTGGGAATTGGAAAACCTGCCCCGGGAAAAGAAATGAAGTGAGAGCTGAGTTTTACCGTTGTTCTCAGACAGCTATTTCCAGTGTGCTGGGTGGATGGGTGCCCTTGTATAAACCAAAGGGATGGGAAGTGTTCCTGGAGAGCCTTTGGGGAGGGCAGAAAGGGATTCTGGGATCTCCACTCACTGGGGGATTTTATGACTCTGGTACAGCATCACTGTGCAAACTCTTTACACCTTCCTAACCCTACTCAGCCTGGGACTATGGGACTGATTCCCTTGAAATCTAAGGGATCAGGGAAGAACCCTGGGGAGAAGCCGACCTGGGCACATCAAAGATGCCCAGTTTCTAACACCAAGGGGACAGGAATCCTTACCCAGCGAGGTCACATTCCTGTAATTCTCCTGCATGACGTCCCTGTAGAGGGCTCTCTGACCCGAGTCCAGCAAGGCCCATTCCCCCTGGGTGAAATATACAGCCACTTCCTCAAAGGTCACTGGCATCTGTATCAATAACAAGCATCCCCCACTTACAACCTGCTGTCCCAGCCACAGCCCACCCCGCCCCAGCTCAGTTGCAGAAAGAGCTGGGAACATTCACAGAGAGCAGGAACAGTCCTTGGGGATGATGGGGAGGGGGCTAATTTCTGAAAGATTAGCTTAAAAACATGCTGTTACAGTGGTGAAACCATGACTCCAGTAATTTTATCGTGGGTATCACAGTATTTATCTGTGAATTGACATGTGTGGTCTCAGCATTCCTGGCAGTGAAATCGCACATGTTCAACATGGCTGGCCTCTGCCATTGCTTTTGTGATAGTGGAGAGCCTGATGCCAAGATGCCCTTACTCAAGATGTCTTCCATTTCCCCACCATTTGACGTGTGGAAGAGAGGCTTCCCCTAGCAAAGGTGGCCACCAGCTACCATTGTTTTCACGGAGGCTGAAGCCAGGCTCTCCTGGGGGGACGTGGCTGGGGCTCTGGAGTTGGCAGACTGAGTACAGAGCTAGAGGCGGGAAGAGGAAGAAACAAGTGGACGGCGTGTGTGTGTGGGGTGAGCTGGCAGACTGGGAAGGTCACAGGGGACGTGTGTGTGGCGGGGCGGGATGCAGAGGAGGGCATATATTTGGGGTGGCAAACTGAGGAGGGATGAGGGGGACAACAGGGAGTCAGTTGGCAGGGGAAGGAGGATTTGTGAAAAATAGAAAGAAAAGGGATGTGTGTGGGGAGGAGCTTAACCAGGAAGAGTGCAGGGTCACTGGGGTGGGGGCAGGCTGGGGGGGTGCAGATGGATGCGTGTTGGGGTACGTGTGACCAAGTGGAAATTTTCTTTAATATTTTCTGTGATTCCTACGTGCATGTCTCAGTTTTCCTCTCTACCTTGCATAGCTACCCAGTGGGTGCAGGAGGGTTAACACCTCTTCTGGAGCAGCACAGAAGACATGCAGGGGGCCGGGAGTGTGGGGGGTGTGGTCATCTTGCTGTCTGGGGTGGAATGACTGGGCCATTAAAGGGCTTGCTGGAAACCAACCCCCAGATCAATGGAGAATCTGAAAAGACAGCGGGAGCCCCAGTGGCTGGGACACACCCCTGGCAACCAACGACCCAGAGGAAGGAGACTCCCCCCAACCTCCCCCATGGCTGGACTGGGAAGATGAGCTGAGGCCCCAACTGGAAAACAAAGGGGAAAGGTGCCAGGTGGCAGGGTTAGGTGCTGCCTTCTGGAGAGACATGGAGCTCTCACTTTGGACTGACAGAATCTGTCTACACAGCAAAGAGAAACCCGCTGCTGGCCTGTCCCAGCTGACTTGGGCTCATGAGGCGCTGGCTGAGGGGCTGTTTCATTGCTGTGTAGACTTCCAGGATTGGGCTGGAGCCCCAGCTCTGGGACCCTCCCACCTCACAGGGTCCTACAGCCTGGGCTCCAGCCCAGATGTCTACACAGCAATGGAACAGCGCCACAGCCTAAGCCTCATAGCCCGAGTCAGCTGGCACAGGCCAGCTGCGGGTGTCTAGTTGCTATGTAGACACATCCAAAGAGACAGAGCCGGTAATGGAATCCATCACAGCTTGGCTGGCTGATTGCACTGGCCTGGCCAGGACGGGCTATGGCTAAACCTTAACCATAGCTTCTCTCTGCTAATCTCAGGGCTTCCCCATGCTGGGTCCCGGCTCAGTAGTAAACCCTGCTCTGTTTGGAAAGGGCTGCCAGATGTCACTGCAAATCCTGGCTGAGATAAACTGGTCCTTGCAGAGCAGACAGGTCTCTGCCCAGGACCCTGGCTCAGCGGGACTCGCTGGGCAGAGCTCACGGCATGAAGCAGCAAGGCTGGAGCCCAGACCCTCGTTCTTGGTGGCGGTGAGGCCGTTATAGAAGAGTGGGACCACTTGGGGGTCTGGCCAACTGAAGGGGATCCTCCAAGGAGCTTTTTAAAAGCTGGGGGGGTAGCATGGATCTTGTGGATCTGCGACAGCCACTAGGAGGCAGACCAAGTTGCGTGCAGGGCAGTGAAGGCAGAAGGTAGGCCAAAGATTGGACAGGAAGCGTGAGTGTGGGCAGGAGGCAGATGAAGGAGGTCACAGGGGATGTGTTTGGGAAGGGGTGGGAGCAGACTGAGGGCTGGACAGGAGGATGCATGGGGGGTAAGTGGGAGGTGGGGAGGCAGACTGACCCTTAAGGGCACACAGGGATTCATGTGTTGTGGGGAACTGGCAGGAGGTAGCTGGAAGAGGCCCCAGGAGGAGGGGAGGATAAGCAGCAGTGGATGGGATACGGGAGGCAGAATGAAGAGGATGCAGGGGGGTTACTTGTGGCAGGGAGGTGGGTAACCAGCTGAGGAAGGTGCTGCAGGTGTGGAGGTCCAGGGAATAGGCAGCAGACTTGTTACCCCAAAATAGGTTTTGGGTGCCCCTAGGTAATGACCTGCCTGTTGCTCCCTTAATCTGTCCTCCCCAAGGTATAAATTCCCAGGGTTGTTAAGGCAAATACTAAAGGACACAATATAACCTTCAGATAAAGTAATTGACACAGGCAGTATTCTTTCCTAAACAACAGTGTCCTTTTATTAAAGTAACAATGCCTCCTACAATCTAATCTAGAAATAGGAATCAAACAAATCCCTTACTGCAAATTACAAAGCATTGAAACTGCAACAGCATACAGTTTAAATGATTCTAAGGAAAGCACTTTGCTAGAAATGGCCAGTTTGTAACAAATTGCTGACAGCATTTCTTAAATTGCTTTCAAGTTTGCATAGTTAGCTTGCAATCGGTAACACAAATGTATGCATTCTTATAAACTCAAAAACACAAATCCTATATACTATCCTACACTATGTCTATTCTCTACTATAATTAAAAGAATAGCAGGCTTACTTTATAAGTCCATTGGTATCCCTTTAAATCGCTCTTATAAATGCTTTGGTATTTTTCTTTAATCGCTATTGCTTTTCAGTTCCTGGTCAGTCAATTTTGCTCCGCTCTGTTTTTCTTTCTCTCTCTCTGAAGCACCTTTTTTAATATGTTTCCAGTAGCTCTTCTCCGGCTTCCCTGCCTGTCCCACTTTTCCTGATCGACTCTCTCTTTTTTTCTAATCCAAACCCTTCTGCATGCTGGCTCTCATCTAGTATACCTTTCTAGTCTTGGAAGCAATTACTTCATTTGCAGATGCTCAGTATTCACCACTACCTCAGAGCTAAAAGAAAGAGGAGTACTTGTGGCACCTTAGAGACTAAAATTTATTTGGGCACAAGCTTTCATGGGCTAAAACCCACTTCATCAGATGCATGCAGTAGAAAATACTGTAGGAAGATATATATGTTCAGAGAACAAGAAAAGATGGGGGTTGCCATACCAACTCTAACAAGACTAATCAATTAAGGTGGGCTATTATCAGCAGGAGAAAAAAAAACTTTTGTAGTGATAATCAAGATGGCCCATTTCAAACAGTTGACAAGAAGGTGTCAATAACAGTAGGTGAAAAATTAGCATGGGGAAATAGTTTTTAGTTTGTGTAATGACCCATCCACTCCCAGTCTTTATTCAAGCCTAATTTAATGGTATCCAGTTCGCAAATTAATTCCAGTGCTGCAGTTTCTCATTGGAGTCTGGTTTTGACGTTTTTTTGTTGAAGAATTGCGACTTTTAGGTCTGCAATTGAGTGTCCAGGGAGACTGAAGTGTTCTCCTACTGGTTTTTGAATGTTATAATTCTTGACGTCTGATTTGTGTCCATTTATTCTTTTGTGTAGAGACTGTCCGGTCTGGCCAATGTACATGGCCCCTCTGCCATGACCAGTAAATGGTCTCCCCAACTTCTGCATATCCTGCTCCCTCCCCTTTCCACTGCACAGTCAGGCAAAAGCCCTGCTTCCACAACCCCTTGACAATCCCCTACCTGAGCTGGCTTCACGGAATCCATTTCCCGTCCCTTGGGAAAAGGTGACAATCTGGAGTGAATCTGGAGCGAAACCTGGTTGTTACTCTGCAGCCTGTCAGGGTGAAAAGGGCATTGAAGAGGTTTCAGAATGGGCTTCAGTTCACTCCCTGATTCCACTGCCCAGGCCCTACACACTTGGGGCTGTCTACACTGGCAAGTTACTGCGCTGAAACTTTCTCGCTCAAGGGTGTGACAAATCACCCCCGAGCGCAGCAAGTTTCAGCGCAGTAACTTGCCAGTGTAGACAGGCTCCTAGTGCTGGAAGCTACGCCCCTCGTGGAGGTGGTTTTCCTACAGCGCTGGCGCCGCGACCGCATTATAGCATTAAAACGCTGCCGCTGTCAGTGTAGACAAAGCCAGACACTTAGACTCTTCACGCTGGGAAAACCCTCCCTCTTTTCAATTGCACTGGTGACCGGGATCATCCTGTGAACTTGCTCCCACCATCATTTTCCAGGCATTCCCCTCCTGCCCATCCCCCAGGTGAACGTGCAGATGGCGTCTGTGGCACAAAAGCAGCTTTGTGCACATGGAAACCTCGCAGGGGATTGCCACATTTTGGGGGGCCATGAGTGTCTATTTTGCCTCTGATTTCCTGGTTTCTATGGGAAGCCACTAAACCAACACTCCCGCCCTGCCCCTCAGGGGCAGTCAATAGGTGGACCACGGACCACATCTGGACCCACCAGAAGCTTTTGAATGGATCGCAAAATCTTTCTATTTCCTTATTATTGTCGCTATTGTTATTGCGGTGTGAAAAATGTTTGGGGTCTGGCAGGGTCTGTGGAGAAGAGGGGGCGGGGCAGGGTCTGTGGGAGGCAGTCTCTCTGCATGGGGGCGGGGTCTGTGGGGGAAAGGGGGTGGGGCAGGGTCTGTGGGAGGCGGTCTCCCCCCATGGGGGTGGGATCTGTGGGGGAGTCTCCTCAGGTGGGGGGCAGGGCAGGGTCTGTGGGAGGGAGTCTTTGCCCCACGGGAAGGGCAGGGGGCGGGGTCTGTGGAGAAGAGGGGGCGGGGCAGGGTCTGCGGGAGGCGGTCTCTCCTCATGGGAGGGGCAGGGGCGGGGTCTGTGGGGAAGAGGGGGCGGGGCAGGGTCTGTGTGAGGCAGTCTCTCCTCGTGGGAGGGGCAGGGGGCGGGGTCTGTGGGGGAGAGGGGGCGGGGCAGGGTCTGTGGGAGGCAGTCTCTCCCCATGGGGGCGGGGTCTGTGGGGGAGTCTCCTCAGGCGGTGGGCGGGGCAAGGTCTGTGTGAGGTGGTCTCTCCTCATGGGAGGGGCAGGGGGCGGGGTCTGTGGGGGAGAGGGGGCGGGGCAGGGTCTGTGAGAGGGAGTCTCTCCCTGTGGGCGGGGCAGGGGCGGGCTCTGTGGGGGAGGGGGCGGGGCAGGATCTGTGTGAGGCGGTCTCTCTCCCTGTGGGAGGGGCAGGGGGCGGGCTCTGTGGGGGAGGGGGCAGGGCAGGGTCTGTGTGAGGCGGTCTCTCCTTGTTGGATGGGCAGGGGGCGGGGTCTGTGGGGGAGAGGGGGCGGGGCAGGGTCTGTGGGAGGGGCGGGGTCTGTGGGGGAGAGGGAGCGGGGCAGGGTCTGCGGGAGGCAGTCTCTCCCCATGGGGGGCGGGGTCTGTGGGGGAGTCTCATCAGGCAGGGGGGCGGGGCAGGGTCTGTGGGAGGGAGTCTCTCCCCATGGGGGGCGGGGTCTGTGGGGGAGTCTCATCAGGCGGGGGGGCAGGGCAGGGTCTGTGTGAGGCAGTCTCTCCCTGTGGGAGGGGCAGGGGGCGGGCTCTGTGGGGGAGTGGGGGCGGGGCAGGGTCTGTGGGAGGGAGTCTCTCCCTGTGGGAGGGGCAGGGGGTGGGGTCTGTGGGAGAGGGGGCATGGCAGGGTCTGTGTGAGGCGGTCTCTCCCTGTGGGAGGGGCAGGGGGCGGGCTCTGTGTGGGAGAGGGGGCGTGGCAGGGTCTGTGTGAGGCGGTCTCTCCCTGTGGGAGGGGTGGAAGGCGGGCTCTGTGTGGGAGAGAGGGGGCGGGGCAGGGTCTGCAGGAGGCGGTCTCTCCCCATGGGGGGCGGGGTCTGTGGGGGAGTCTCATCAGGCGGGGGGGCAGGGCAGGGTCTGTGTGAGGCAGTCTCTCCCTGTGGGAGGGGCAGGGGGTGGCTCTGTGGGGGAGTGGGGGCGGGGCAGGGTCTGTGGGAGGGAGTCTCTCCCTGTGGGAGGGGCAGGGGGTGGGGTCTGTGGGAGAGGGGGCATGGCAGGGTCTGTGTGAGGCGGTCTCTCCCTGTGGGAGGGGCAGGGGGCGGGCTCTGTGTGGGAGAGGGGGCCTGGCAGGGTCTGTGTGAGGCGGTCTCTCCCTGTGGGAGGGGTGGAAGGCGGGCTCTGTGTGGGAGAGTGGGGGCGGGGCAGGGTCTGCAGGAGGCGGTCTCTCCCCATGGGGGGCGGGGTCTGTGGGGGAGTCTCCTCAGGAGGGGGCGGGGCAGGGTCTGTGGGAGGCGGTCTCTCCCTGTGGGAGGGGCAGGGGGCGGGGTCTGTGGCGGAATGGGGGCGGGGCAGGGTCTGTGGGAGGGAGTCTCCCTGTGGGAGGGGCAGGGGCGGGGTCTGTGGGAGGGGGGCGGGGCAGGGTCTGTGGGAGGGGCAGGGGGCAGGGTCTGTGGGGGAATGGGGGCGGGGCAGGGTCTGTGGGAGGGAGTCTCCCTGTGGGAGGGGCAGGGGCGGGGTCTGTGGGAGGGGGGCGGGGCAGGGTCTGTGGGAGGGGCAGGGGGCAGGGTCTGTGGGGGTCTGTGGGGGAGAGGGGGCGGGGCAGGGTCTGTGTGAGGCGGTTTCTCCCCATGGGGGCGGGGTCTGTGGGGGAGTCTCATCAGGCGGGGGGGCGGGGCAAGGTCTGTGTGAGGCAGTCTCTCCCTGTGGGAGGGGCAGGGGGCGGGCTCTGTGGGGGAGTGGGGGCGGGGCAGGGTCTGTGGGAGGGAGTCTCTCCCTGTGGGAGGGGCAGGGGCGGGGTCTGTGGGAGGGGGGCGGGGCAGGGTCTGTGGGAGGGGCAGGGGGCAGGGTCTGTGGGGGTCTGTGGGGGAGAGGGGGCGGGGCAGGGTCTGTGTGAGGCGGTCTCTCCCCATGGGGGCGGGGTCTGTGGGGGAGTCTCATCAGGCGGGGGGGGCGGGGCAAGGTCTGTGTGAGGCAGTCTCTCCCTGTGGGAGGGGCAGGGGGCGGGCTCTGTGGGGGAGTGGGGGCGGGGCAGGGTCTGTGGGAGGGAGTCTCTCCCTGTGGGAGGGGCAGGGGTGGGCTCTGTGTGGGAGAGTGGGGGCGGGGCAGGGTCTGCGGGAGGCGGTCTCTCCCCATGGGGGGCGGGGTCTGTGGGGGAGTCTCCTCAGGAGGGGGCGGGGCAGGGTCTGTGGGAGGCGGTCTCTCCCTGTGGGAGGGGCAGGGGGCGGGCTCTGTGGGGGAGTGGGGGCGGGGCAGGGTCTGTGGGAGGGAGTCTCTCCCTGTGGGAGGGGCAGGGGCGGGGTCTGTGGGAGAGGGGGCGTGGCAGGGTCTGTGTGAGGCAGTCTCTCCCTGTGGGAGGGGCAGGGGGCGGGGTCTGTGGGGGAATGGGGGCGGGGCAGGGTCTGTGGGAGGGAGTCTCTCCCTGTGGGAGGGGCAGGGGCGGGGTCTGTGGGAGAGGGGGCGGGGCAGGGTCTGGGGGGGGCAGGGGGCAGGGTCTGTGGGGGTCTGTGGGGGAGAGGGGGCGGGGCAGGGTCTGCAGGAGGCGGTCTCTCCCCATGCGGGCGGGGTCTGTGGGGGAGTCTCATCAGGCGGGGGGGCGGGGCAGGGTCTGTGTGAGGCAGTCTCTCCCTGTGGGAGGGGCAGGGGGCGGGGTCTGTGGGGGAATGGGGGCGGGGCAGGGTCTGTGGGAGGGAGTCTCTCCCTGTGGGAGGGGCAGGGGCGGGGTCTGTGGGAGAGGGGGCGGGGCAGGGTCTGTGGGAGGCGGTCTCGCCCTGTGGGAGGGGCAGGGGGCGGGCTCTGTGGGGGAGTCTCCTCGGGCGGGGGCGCGGGGCGGGGTCTGTGAGGGAGGCTCTCAGGCAGGTGAGTGGGAGGTGGGGGGAAGGGCCGCACTCACCGGTCCGCAACGGCTGCGCGCCGCGCGCCGCCAGGCCGAGCCCCGCCCTCCAGCCCGTTCGCCGCCTGACCCAGGCTTGACAAGCGGAGCGCCGAGCTGCTCGGCCCACCGGCCGACGTCTCTGGCTGCCGCCTGCAGCCCTGAAGGCTCTGTCTCAGCCCACGCTGCGCCCCCTAGTGGTGAACACGCCCGCTGCAGGGCGGGGGGCGCAGACACGAGGCCCCTGGGTGTCTCCCCCGCTCAGCTCCCACCTGCCCGGGGCGGGCTCTGCGGGGGGGGTTCATGGTTCAGGCGGAGGAAATGCAGCCAAAGGGCTTGGAGGGGGGCAGGATCGGGCTCCAGCGGGGCTTCCCCCCCCCGTGCGGGGGCGCAGACAATGGGCAAGGCAGGGGCGCCCCCTCAGTGGGGGAGCAACTTTAACCGGGATCCCTTTTATCCCCCCCGCCCCCGCCCCCGCCCCCGCCCCGCACAGCATGCAACATACAAGTCTGCTGAGTACTTTGCAAAAGAAGGAGGACGTTTCCATGGCAGCTCCGCTCAGCGCTCCCAGGCGCGCCAGCCTCCAGGGATCAAGGTTCATCTTTAATTAAAGATCGTGTCGCGTGATGGGCCCCCCAGGAATACCCCATCCCAAGCTGGCCGCCCTAGCAGAGGCAGAACCAGTGAAGGGACTGAGGGCAGACGTTTAGGGACTCACTACCGGCACGTTTCCCAGTGTGGACTTTTAAAGGGGTTTGGGTTCCCAGGTCGGCGTCCAGTTTTCAGCTGGAACTCCTGGTCAAAAAGTGACCCTGGCAGCTCCGGCCTTTAGTCGGCGACACAGCAGGGCTAAGCCAGGCTCTCTGCCTGCGTTGGGCATTACCCCTCCAGCTCCTACGTGCAGGGACAGCCAGGGGGCTCGGCCTGCTGCCCCTGCCCAAGTGTCGGTTCTGCAGCTCCCCTTGGCTGGGAACAGTGGCCAATGGGTGGTGCCTGTTGACTGGGCACCGTGCAGAGTCACCTGGCCACACATCCGCCTGGGAGCTGGAGGGGTGACATGCGTCTGCTTCCGGGAGTTGCTTGAGGTAAGCACCTCTGGGAGCCTGCACCCCTCACCATCTCCCACGCCCCATCCTCCTGCCCCAGCCCCTAGCCCCCTCCCACACTTCGAACCCCTCAGCCCCAGCCCGGAGCCCCCTCTTCCACCCCAAATCCCTCATCCCCATACCCACACCAGAGTCCGCGCTCCCAGCCGGAGCCTTCACCTCCTCCCGCAACTCAACCCCCTGTCCTGCCCAGCACGGTGCAAATGAGCGAGTGAGTTCAATCACTCTGGAAAGTCCTGCTCGGGGCGACTGGTCCCTGGAAAGATCTGCCATTGCAACCACATGCCATGTTTTCTCAAAAGCTCAAAATAGGAGAAGACAGGGACTACTTCTAGCCTCCATCAGCATCTATTATGAGCCTATGTAGTTTCTTAAAAACAGCTAGTGGCCTACCCAGCATCTCTGCTCTCACCCTACACATACCGTCTCAACATGCCAGAAATGTAATTATCCCATGACAGGTGGTTGCATCCTTGCCTCAGGTAAGAAAATTAGGGAGGAAGCCAATGTGTTAAAGGTCATGGCTTGTCTTAGTTTCTTTTCACCTAGGGACATAGGACTGGAAGGGACCTTCTGGGTGACAGAGTTCAGTCTGTGCCATCGCAAAGAACCCCATATATAATCTCGTTCGCAAACTTTTCACAATCCCTCCTTGAATAGGTTGTTTCCCCCAGCTCCCCCCCACCCCATCCGATTCCAGTTGGGAGGCTGTTCCAGAAACTCACTCCTTTGATGGTTAGAATTGAAACCTCCTCCTTATTTCCAGCTTCAGTGTATTTATTGCCAGTTTATACCCTATACCCCTAGAAGGAAAGACCTGCATTGCCATCTTATCTTCATCAGTTCCCTCTAGAACAAAACACTGAATGTTTGTGCTAAGCCAGAATTCTCATTTCTCCATGGTACAGGGAAGAATTGGACCAGCTTAGCTAGCTACAGGGGGACCCAGTGTATTTCTTTTCAACTGGAGGTAGAGGTAGAGTAGGATAGGAAAGATAAAGAAGAGTCAGTCACAGCAGATCACCTGCCTAGCCATGATCACCAGCCTGAGTTCTGGAGGCATTGTGGCAGAGACGGCAATTAAGAAGGGGAAGGAAGAGGTAGCGGCTGCTTGGGTTTTATTAGGGAGCATTTCCCATCCATGCACAAAGGGCAGCATGGCAGGCAGAACAGAGGTGTTTACGGGAGATGCTGCATCATAGGCTAAAATGCAGACGCATTACCCTGATCACACTTCAATCTCTAGCTGAGACAAAACACCATCCAATGTCCATTGATGTCCTTAGAAAGGGCAGCAGCCTCTAGACCGTGCCCTCAGTTATTGGAGAGTTGCGGGGGGGACACAGTCTAAGGGAAGTCCCTACAGACCAGACCCAGAAGAATGGGTAGATCTTCCCCTTGAAGGAGGTAGTGAAGGTGTGGATGGGGGCCATGGTGTCTGCATCATAGAAGCACACAACCCCACCTTCATAGTCCAAATACACTCGGATCATTCTGGGGCTCTGCGGCGGGTCCAGCGGGCTCCAATCTGCAGTGACTTCCCGGTACTGGCCCATGGAGAGCTGGATGGCCCAGGTTCCTTGCTCGGGACTGAAATTGAACCATCCCTTCCTGCTGGCGGACTCCTTAGTGACACCCAGAGCCCAGCCCCCTGTGTCGGCCACCTCCATGTCCCAATAATGCGTCCCTGATATGTAGCCATCAGAGCCCAGCACGCAGGAGTAAACGTCGAATCTCCCCGGGTCATTGGCCAGAGCCAGCCTTGTGTTTGTGGCTGTCACGCTTCTCCGGTCCTTGGAAAGGGTCAGACTGGGGTGAGCTGTGTCTGGGTCCAGAATGACATCCTCTGTGGAGAGAGACAACCCAGCAGGGGAGATCCTAGGCTTACAGATAGAAGCAGCAAAGCCTATTGCAGTAGCTCAAACAAGAGCTCATCCATTCCCCTTTCCCAGGCTCTGGAAACTAACTACAGCAGGGAGGGCCCTGGGCAGAGATTCTCATAGAACATAAAAACATTTACTATTAGGGCTGTTGATTACTCGCAGTTAACTAACGCGATTAACTAAAAAAAAATTTTTTTAAATCACATTTAAATTATTTGTGATTAATCACAGTTTTAATCGCACTGTTAAACAATAGAATACCAATTGAAATTTATTTAATATTTTGGATGTTCTTTTATCTACATTTTCAATTATATTGATTACAATTACAGCACAGAATACAAAGTGTACTGTGCTCACTTTATATTATTATTTATTACAAATATTTGCTCTGTAAAAATGATAAAAGAAATAGTATTTTCCAATTCACTTCATAAAAGTATGGTAGTGCAATCTCTGTATCATGAAAATGCAACTTATAAATGTAGGTTTTTCGTTACATAACTGCACTCCAAAAACAAAACAATGTAAAACTTTAGCACCTATAAGTCATAGAATCATAGAATATCAGGGTTGGAAGGGACCTCAGGAGGTCATCTAGTCCAACCCCCTGCTCAAAAGCAGGACCCATACCCAATTAAATCATCCCAGCCAGGGCTTTGTCAAGCCTGACCTTAAAAACTTCTAAGGAAGGAGATTCCACCACCTCCCTAGGCAACACATTCCAGTGTTTCACCACCCTCCTAGTGAAAAAGTTTTTCCTAATATCCAACCTAAACCTCCCCCACTGCAACTTGAGACCACTATTCCTTGTCCTGTCCTCTTCTACCACTGAGAATAGTCTAGAACCATCCTCTCTGGAACCACCTCTCAGGTAGTTGAAAGCAGCTATCAAATCCCCCCTCATTCTTCTCTTCTGCAGACTAAACAATCCCAGTTCCCTCAGCCTCTCCTCATAACTCATGTGTTCCAGACCCCTAATCATTTTTGTTGCCCTTCGCTGGACTCTCTCCAATTTATCCACATCCTTCTTGTAGTGTGGGGCCCAAAACTGGACACAGTACTCCAGATGAGGCCTCACCAATGTCGAATAGAGGGGAACGATCACGTCCCTCGATCTGCTCGCTATGCCCCTACTTATACATCCCAAAATGCCATTGGCCTTCTTGGCAACAAGGGCACACTGCTGACTCATATCCAGCTTCTCGTCCACTGTCACCCCTAGGTCCTTTTCCACAGAACTGCTGCCTAGCCATTCGGCCCCTAGTCTGTAGCGGTGCACTGGATTCTTCCATCCTAAGTGCAGGACCCTGCACTTATCCTTATTGAACCTCATCAGATTTCTTTTGGCCCAATCCTCCAATTTGTCTAGGTCCTTCTGTATCCTATCCCTCCCCTCCAGCGTATCTACCACTCCTCCCAGTTTAGTATCATCCGCAAATTTGCTGAGAGTGCAATCCACACCATCCTCCAGATCATTTATAAAGTCCACTCAGTCCTCAGTTAATCGCTAAGACAAACAAGTTTATTTCCTGTGTCATGGGCACAAGGCAGCAGAGGGTGGGGTGGGGTGGGGAAGGGGTGGCTATACTGTGTCATGGGCTCAGGGTAGCAGAGGGTGGGGTGGGGAAGGGGTGGCTATACAGTGTCATGGGCACAGGGCAGCAGAGGGTGGGGTGGGGAAGGGGAGGCTATACAGTGTCATGGGCACAGGGCAGCAGAGGGTGGGGTGGGGAAGGGGCGGCTATACTGTGTCATGGGCACAGGGCAGCAGAGGGTCGGGTGGGGAAGGGGAAGGGGCGGCTATACAGTATCATGGGCTCAGGGCAGTAGAGGGTCGGGTGGGGTGGGGAAGGGGAAGGGGTGGCTATACAGTATCATGGGCACAGGGCAGCAGAGGGTCGGGTGGGGTGGGGAAGGGGTGGCTATACAGTATCATGGGCACAGGGCAGCAGAGGGTCGGGTGGGGTGGGGAAGGGGTGGCTATACAGTATCATGGGCTCAGGGCAGCAGGGGGTGGGGTGGGGAAGGGGTGGCTATACAGTATCATGGGCACAGGGCAGCAGAGGGTGGGGAAGGGGAAGGGGCGGCTATACTGTGTCATGGGCATAGGGCAGCAGAGGGTGGGGTGGGGAGGGGAAGGGGTGGCTATACTGTGTCATGGGCACAGGGCAGCAGAGGGTGGGGTGGGGAGGGGAAGGGGTGGCTATACTGTGTCATGGGCTCAGGGCAGCAGAGGGTTGGGTGGGGTGGGGAAGGGGAAGGGGTGGCTGTACAGTATCATGGGCACAGGGCAGCAGAGGGTGGGGTGGGGAAGGGGAAGGGGTGGCTGTACAGTATCATGGGCACAGGGCAGCTATACTGTGTCATGGGCACAGGGCAGCAGAGGGTCGGGTGGGGAAGGGGAAGGGGTGGCTATACAGTATCATGGGCACAGGGCAGCAGAGGGTGGGGTGGGGAAAGGGAAGGGGTGGCTATACAGTATCATGGGCACAGGGCAGCAGAGGGGGGTGGGGATTGTCCGTCTCCCTGCAGAGGATGGGAGAATGGGGTATCTCGATGGTGTGGCTAGCTGGTGCGTAGGGCCCCGTGACGTTGCACCGGGGCCTGCAGGGGTCTGTTTCTTTGATACCCTGGGAACCATGCAGTAGTTACCTTTTTCTCTGTAGACCTTCATCCTGAGGTAACCCCGCAAGGAATCGGAGCCCAGGAGGACAGCTAGGATGTGGGCAGCCAAAGGGGGATATGGGATCTGCAGTGACCAACCAGCCTCTGGCTCAGGAGCTAAAGCAGCTATCCGGAGTGGATCCTTGGAGGAGAATCTCTGCTGCTGTGGAACGAACCTGCCAGACATAACTTCCAGCTTCTGTGCCGCCATCCCACAGGGACTGTCCTTTCTATGGGACTTGTCGGTATACCTTTGAGCCACCCCACCCCCATTGCCAGACTATCCCACCTCCCTTAGCCAACATTAAATTATCCGCACAACCCCCCTATAAGGGCATGGGACCACTACACCCATTTTATGGAGGAAAAACTGACGCATAGACAGACTAACTGTGATCACACAGGAGACCTGACCCCAGCTCCCCCTGCTTTAATCTGCTTGACCCCACTCCCTTCCACAAACCAGGAATGGACCCCAGGAGTCCTGGCTCCCAGCCCCCCTGCTCTGACCCACTTGACCCCACTCCCCTTCCAGAGATAGACCCCAGGAGTCCTGGATCCCAGGCCCGCACTAGACCTCACTACTCCCCTTTCCAAACCAGGGATGGACCCCAGGAGTCCTGCTTCCGAGCCTAGTGTCCTATCCGCTGACCCACCCGGTCCACCCATACGAATTGCCCATTGTGAGGGACTCGCCTCATGCCTTCCTACCTGCTCAGGCCTAGCTGCTGCCTGACCCCTCCTGGCTCATACAGATCCTTTGGGGGCTGCTTATCCAATCCCCATGTGTTCCCAGCCCCTGAAGCGCCTGCCGAGATGAGGCTTGGTGCCCAGCCTTGCCCTCAGCAGTGCTGGGCAGTTGGAATTTGGTTCGGGGCTGGGGGCCAGGCAATCTCCCACCCTGCTGGGTTCAGTCCTCTTCCCTCCGAGAGGCTGCCAGCAGCCTGGAAAACAACTCAAAGTGTGACGCAACAAGGAGGGTAGACTTTTGTCCCAGTCACAGGTCACCTCTAATCACGCTCGGGACATGGCAACCCTGGGTGCAGGAGACAGCTAATCCCCTGCGCTGAGATAGCTGCGGCTTGTGCCTCTGCGCATGGAGGCAGCAGTAACAGACAGGACTCCTGGGTTCTCTCCCCGACCCTGGGAGGGGAGTGAGGGCTGGTGGTTAGAGCAGGGGGGCTGGGAGCCAGGACGCCTGGGTTCTCTCCCTGACTCTAGGAAGGGAGTGGGGGCTGGTGGGTTAGAGGGAGGGGGACTAGGAGCCAGGACGCCTTGGTTCTCTCCCCAGCCCTGGGAGAGGAGTGGGGGCTGGTGGTTAGAGCAGGGGGTCTGGGAGCCAGGACTCTTGGGTTCTCTCCCCGGCTCTGGGAGGGGAGTGGGGGCTGGTGGTTAGAGCAGGGGGGCTGGGAGCCAGGACGCCTGGGTTCTCTCCCTGGCTCCATGGGTGGGCACGTATCTGAGGCACAGGGAGGCATTGCCTTCCCACACAGGGGCCGCAGCCAGGTCGGGGCGGGGGGAGCTGTCTGAGGGCACCCGGGTCACGTGCCACCCCCACCCCCCATACGCAGAGCTGCCCTGCTGTCTGGGGCTCCACAGACCCAGCAGCTGAATGAAGCCCCCTGGGTCCTAGAACCAGTCGCGCTGCCCCTCTGCGTGCTGGGAGCCTTCCTGTTTCCTGTGGGGCTGGGTAGAGGGGTGGGAGAAATGAGGGAAGGGTCGTGGGGGTGGGGGGTAGAGGCAGTGGGGAAGGAAGTGGGTGGAATAGGGTGGGGAGGGGAAGGTGGGAGTGAGGGGAGGGGAGTGGAGAAGAAAAGGGGAATCGCAGGGGGAAGTAGGAGCCCAGCATGAGGCGTCCCCTCAGCAGCCACTGGGCCTCCCCCGTTAAGCAGGCCCATTGAACCCTCTCCCGGACAAGCCCCAGCCCCCTGCACCTGGATCCCTCTGACGAGCCTCCCACCCCCAGATCCCCACCCCACTGAGCTCCAACAACCTGCACCTAGACCCCCACCACATCAAGCCCCACTTCCCCAGCACCCAGACCCCCCCACCAAGTCCCATCTCTCACAACCAGACCCCCCCACACCCCTGCTGAGCCCAACCACCATCACCTGGATCCCGCAGAATCCCATGGCCCCTGCACCCAGAACCCAGCAACGAGCCCCTGTGCATCCAGATCCTTCCACCAAGCTGCCCACACCCAGATTGCCCCACACAGAAACCTCTTGCCCCACACTTGGATCCTGCTGGGCTGAGCCCGCCCTCACCTGGTGCGCCTGGGACAGGGCTCTGGGTTGTTTGTGGGGCAGGCCCAGCTCTTGCATGTGTCAGGGTCGGGTGCAGCCTCACTGCTGAGTCGCTGTACTGGAGGAGGTGGGGGCTTCAAGTTGATTGCCCACCTCAATGCAGCTGGTGGCCTGTGCTCCCCACTGCTAGAAATGTGAAAAGCTGGGGTTTTATTAATGCCCCTCCTCACCATGACAGACTTCCAGTGTGACGTTGGACCTGTCTTTTAAGGCTTGATCTCAAGGGTAGTCTTTCCATTGATTTAAAAAGGCAGCAGAAAGGGGACTTAATTAGCCTGTGCCTCAATTTCCCCATCTGAAAGACAGGGATAATAAGAACACAAGCCTGCCTCACAGGAGTTTGTGTAAATTCCTTGGTTTTGGATAGGTGCTTTGAGGTCCTCAAATGGAAAGTGCTTAGAAGTGCAATTTTTCAAAGTGTTTTTTACAATTCCCAAACCTTTATGTTTTGTTCATGCAGTAGGCCCTCCTCCTGGATCACAGGAGAATTTCAGTTTGAGACTTTATGGGACGTAGGGTGACCAGATATCCCAATTTTATAGGGACAGTTCTGATTTTGGGGTCTTTCTCTTATATAGGCTCTTATACCCCTGTCATAAATATAAAGGGAAGGGTAAACACCTTTAAAATCCCTCCTGGCCAGAGGAAAAACCCTTTCACCTGTAAAGAGTTAAGAAGCTAAAGGTAACCTCGCTGGCACCTGACCAAAATGACCAATGAGGAGACAAGATATTTTCAAAGCTGGAGGGGGAGAAACAAAGGCTCTCTCCGTCTGTGTGATGCTTTTGCCAGGAACAGAAAAGGAATGGAGTCTTAGAACTTAGTAAGTAATCTAGCTAGATACGCGTTAGATTCTGTTTTGTTTAAATGGCTGATAAAATAGTTGTGCTGAATGGAATGTAGAGTCCTGTTTTTGTGTCTTTTTGTAACTTAAGGTTTTGCCTGGAGGGATTCTCTATGTTTGGAATCTGATTACCCTGTAAGGTATTTACTATCCTGATTTTACAGCGGTGACTTTTTTACTTTTTTTCTTCAATTACAAGTCTTCTTTTAAGAACCCGATTGCTTTTTCATTGTTCTTAAGATCCAAGGGTTTGGGTCTGTGTTCACCTATGCAAATTGGTGAGGATTTTTATCAAGCCTTCCCCAGGAAAGGGGGTGTAGGGTTTGGGGAGGATTTTGGGGGGAAACATGTTTCCAAGCGGGCTCTTTCCCGGTTATATATCTGTTAGACGCTTGGTGGTGGCAGCGATAAAGTCCAAGGGCAAAAGGTAAAATAGTTTGTACCTTGGGGAAGTTTTAACCTAAGCTGGTAAAAATAAGCTTAGGGGGTTTCATGCAGGTCCCCACCTCTGTACCCTAGAGTTCAGAGTGGGGAAGGAACCTTGACAATCCCCCACCCCCTGTCCTGATTTTTCACCCTTGCTGTC
Organism: Lepidochelys olivacea; assembly: GCF_965140295.1. Taxonomy (NCBI): domain Eukaryota; kingdom Metazoa; phylum Chordata; order Testudines; family Cheloniidae; genus Lepidochelys; species Lepidochelys olivacea. The sequence continues at coordinate 80,521,802 of NC_140421.1, read as the reverse complement.
TGGTCACTCTCATGGGATGACACCTCCTCCCACTGTGTGATGCTGGAGCAGCTGGCCGGAAGCGGGGAAGCAGGGCCTGGCCAGGCCTGCTCCCATCATAACTTTCAAAGTAGGAGGCGGGAGGGCTAGGCAAAGATGCAGGCAGGCCAGCCAGCCCAGTCAGTGTGCTGCTGGAAGGGCTGGATCACTTATGGCACCAGACACCCGATGCTGTCCTGTCCTCTGGGCCAGTGCCAGCTAAGTGGGACTGGGCGGCTGAGGCTGAGCAATAACTGGCCAGGAGCAATAAATGGCCAGGAGCAATGGATCCCCCTGGGCCAGAGCCCTTCAGAGCATTCCCACGGATAAGCAATGGGCTGGGGGCAATTAGGTGTTTTGTATTTGTTCAAATTCTGGAATGGGCAGGGGGAGCACGGGGGGGGGGGGGAGAGTTTGAGTGGGAGGAGCCTCGGGGGTGGGGGGAGAAGGGTGTGGAGGGAAGGAACGGGGCAGAGGGAGGAGGGACATGGTGGCAGGATAGGACTCAACTCTTTTCAGTGGATGGGAGATTGCATTTGCCTGGTGGCCAGCTCCTCATGAGAATGGGGTTGGGGATTTGGTTCCTTCACCCCTCGGGATATAGCGTCTGCTGGTCTGGTGCATAAAGCTGGCATCACCATGCTGCCTCCGTGGGACTTTTTGCCTCCTTGGTTCTGTGAGCTGAGCGGGTGTCGTTGTTAAAGTAGCAGCCAGCCTTTATTTTCCTGCCAGGAGCCATGTCTCTGGGCAGTTCTTATTCATTGCCTGAGGCACTTGCTGCTGGTGAACGTGTAAACACGGGAAGTGCTCCAGCTTAGTCTGTGTGAAGTGAAAATGAGGGGGCAGCTTTTGCCATCTGGTTCCAGCTATTTCTTCCTGTCAGGGGGCAAATGCCAGCTCAGGGTGAGGCCCGGCACCTTGTTTTACTGTGTGAAGAAAGGGCAGAGCTTTCTCAATTAGCTTTCACTGCTGCTTGCCATTATATGTTCCCCAGGATCAACGAGAAGGGGTTGGGGCACTTGCAGGCTGCCCGCATGTCCGCTATCCACATATAAAAAAAACCTATGACTGACATTTTTTATTCCCAAGATTAGTGCTTTTAATTAGGTACCTGCTGCATGTCTAGTCTTCGCACACACCATCTGCACAGAGTGGAGAATATGCTCCATTTTGTTTAGAAAGAAATTGCAGAAAAGTGGAGGGTTTTTTTTTTCAAATATCATTTACTTGGGTTCAGGAATTTGGCTGGAAGGGGACAAGCACGCGGTGGTGGGGAGGGGGAGGGAACAGTGGGGAGGGGGTGGAGCCTCAGCGGAGCAAGGGGCATGGCCTGGGGCAGAGCAGGAGTGGAGTATGGGCGGGGGCAAAGGCAGAAGAGGCGGGCTGGGAATTACTGCCTCCTTCCCAAGTGGAAGCTTCACCCACTGCCCATGCCTGGTTCGGGGAGGGGAGGGGAGTAGAGTCTAGTGGATTAGAGCGAGGGGGGCTGGGAGCCAGGACTCCTGGGTTCTCTCCCCGGCTCTGGGAGGAGAGTGGGGTCTGGTTCGTTAGAGCAATGGGGGCTGGGTTTTGTTGACGGATGGAGCTCTCAGTGCTTATCTGGCTCCCATTACTGTCGTGTCTGAACATCTCACACTTTGAGCATGATGAGTTCACCCTCACAGCCCCCTCTGAGGCAGGGAGCGATGGTTACCCCCCAAGTACAGATAGCATGGAGGCTTCAGGTGACATGGGCAGTTTTTGGAAGAGAATCACTATGCTGCAAAATAGCCTCGTGGGGCCAGTGGAAGCTACGTTGTATAACCAGCCCAGTGACTCCAGTGAGGTTACTCCAGATTTCCACTGGCCTGAGGGAGTGGAGAATCCGGTCGGTATGTGTATTACTGTATTACCTTGAACCATCCAGGCACTTTGTCCATGGCAACAAATAGTATATTTTTACAGAGCAGAAAGTACTGGGCCAGACAATCAATTGGTGTAAACTGGCATTAATTCCAGTGAAGCAACACTGATTTACACCAGCTGGGATCTGGCCCCATTGACTCCAATGGAACCACGGTCCATTGACCCCAGCTGGGATCTGATCTCGGTCACCGTATGTCTGTGCAGCGCCTGGCGCGCCGGGGGCCTGATCTGGGTCACCGTGTGTCTGTGCAGCTTAACTACCCTAAAAATTTGAAGGGTTTTTCTGATAACTAACCTAGGGTTAGTTATTCTCCCTTGCTGTAGATTTAGCCCATTACTTCTTGTCCTGCATTCAGGGAACACGGAGAACAATCGATCACCGTCTGCTTTAGAACAGCCCTTAATATATCTGAAGACTGGTCCCCCCCCCCCCAGTTCTTCTTTTCTCAGGACTAAACATGCCCAGTGTTTTTAACCTTTTCTCATAGGTCATGTTTTCTAGACCTTTAATCATTTTTGTTGCTCTTCTTTGGACTTTCTCCAATTTGTCCACATCTTTCCTGAAATGTGGCGCCCAGAACTGGACACAATACTCCAGCTGAGGACGTATCAGTTCTGAGTAGAGTGGAAAAATTCTTCTGTATTGCTTACGACACTCCTCCTAATATATCCCAGAATGATGTTTGCTTTTTTTGCAACAGCATTACACTCATTGACTCATATTTAGTTGTGATCCACTATGACCCCCTCAGATCCCTTTCCGCAGTACTCCTTCCTAGGCAGTCATTTCCCCTTTTTTAGGTGTGCAACTGATTGTATATGTAAGTATATTATGTCAACACTGTTGCCTTTATCAACCAAATTTGTTATCTCATCAAAAACAGATATCAAGTTAGTTTGACAGGATGTATTTTCTATAAACCCTTGTTGATTTGCATAATTACACCACCTCCCTTTAATTCTTTATTAATTGAGTCCTGTGTCCCCTTACTGAAATGGACTGGGGGTTTTTTGGTTTGCCCTCTTCTGGCACCAAAAGAATGGAGAAGGGGTGATGAGAAATCAAGACCCTAACACTGACAGTCCCCAGGGTGAAAGGGGGGAAGCCAATGCTCCAGGTCAACCTGGTTGACAAGGCAGGCAGGCCAATGAGGCAGTGAGGACCATGGGGTCCTGTCCTTCATGTGAGCTGGAGGTGGCTGAGTGGAGCGGGGCTGAGTTAAGGGGAGCAGCCATAGGCGCCGACTCCGTGGGTGATCTGGGGCTGGAGCACTCACAGGGAAAAATTAGTGAGTGCTCTGCACCCACCAGCAGCCAAGCTCCTGCCTCGCCTCCCCCCGCCCCACCTCCGCCCCACCTCCTCCCCTGAGGGCGCCGCGTCCCCGCTCCTCCGCCTACGTCCCAGCGCTTGTCACCGCCAAACAGCTGTAGCCAGCTCCGGGAGGGAGGGGGGAGGAGCGGGAATGCAGCGTGCTCAGGGGAGGAGGCGGGGAAGGGGTTGCAATGGGGCAGGGCAGGGTGGAGTCAGGGTGGGGGGCTGAGCGCCCAGGGGTGCAAGCAGAAGTCGGCGCCTATGGGAGCAGCAGCCAGAGAGAGCCAGACAAGCAGCCCAAGGAGCTGTGCTGGAGGCAGAGTGGAGCTGGGGCTGGGCCCCATCTCAGGCACTGCGAGACCCATCTGCACCCCTTTGAATTTTCCTGAGCGCGCACCACGGGCCATGCTCACTTTTGCAAATACCCGGTGGGTGGAATTTCAGACTGTGCCCGTTCTCCTGAGCTTAAAGCAACATGGCTCCTCTGAGCTGCAGCATTTCGGGGAAGCCCAGGCCCTAAGAGCAAAGTGCCCTGTTAAAACAAATACAAAAACTGAGCAGCACTGGAGACTGTGCAAGGGCTGGTTTGGGGACAGGCAATGCATTGCTGCTCAGGCAGAGAGAGGGGACAGAGAGGAGAGTGGGCAGCTCTGTGGGGCTTTCCAGCAGGGCCAGGCAGCTGAGACAATCTCCTTGTGAGTCTGCTGCAGCCTTGGTACTTTAGGAACTCTGAAGGAGGCCAGGGATCTAGGGCAAGGATTGCGCCCCCTGCCCTTCTTTGTCGCTGCAGTAGTTTACGCTCCCCAGCCCACTCTGAGCACCCGGCCAGCAGCCACCGCTCTCCGGCCGCCCAGCTCTGAAGCCAGAGCGCAGAGCGGCGGCTGCCAGGCGAGCACCCCGCCCTGAAGGCAGCGCGGCAGACAGCGGCAGTGCAGTAGTAAGGGTGACAATACCCTTCAATGCGATGCCTACTTCTCCACGGCTGCTGGAGACGACGCTGCCTTCACAGCTGGGCGCCCGGCCAGCAGCTGCTGCTCTGCAGGAGCTCAGCTCTGAACGGGCACAGTAAGGTTTGTTTCCTAAAGTTTTGCATGCCCCCCCCCCAGAATACATTCTGTGCCCCTCCAGGGGTCTCACCCCCCCAGTTTGAGAACCTCTGCCATAGAGGTTAACCAGAGCTCTCTCTATTAGCTACGTAACTAGATGGCTCCCAGATTCTGAGCATGCAGCTCGGAGCGTGTCCAGCTCCTGTGAGACAGCCCCACGGGCACTACACAGGGCTTGTTTTAGACAGGCCCACAGTACAGTACATCTCCCTTCCTGCATTCTCTAATTCCCCCCTCTCTCCCCAGTCAACAACATCTCAAACAGGCTATGGCCTTGACACCAGGCCTGAGGCCTCAGTAGACTCACAGCGCCCTGCTGGTGGTGTGGGTCACCCTTTCCCTCCGGGGTGTCTGGCCGTGGGAGTGGCCCAAATGTGAGATCAGGGGTGATGCAGGTGCCATGTCCAGCCAGGACAAACCGCTACCCAGTGATGGTCTGTGTCAATCTACTGCTGGGCCAATGAGAGGATGCATGGCCCAGTTTCAAGACTGGCATTGGAGACAGGCTGTGATGGGTACCCTTGAAGAGAGGCTTTGCTGGGTACCATCAGAGGAAGGCTGTGGTCCTCTCAGGCACTGCAGGACCCAGCTGAGCTCCTTTGAAATCTCCACCCTGGGTTCATTTTTCTGGGCAATCGATTCGTGGCAGATGCAGTGGGTCACGTTTTCTTTTGGAAATACTCTGTGCCCGCAGCTTCAGATTGGGCCAGTGCTCCGGACTGTAAACCACCCCACTTCGGGGAATTCGAGCCTTTACAAAGCAAAGTGCAATGTGGATTGTTCAAATAAATACAAAAATAGAACAACAGGAGAGATTACACAAGGGCTGATTTTCTGGGCGGCAACGTCTGTGTTATCTGGGGCAGTGGATTATTTCTGCAGCTGCAATAAAACCAGTTCTTCTTTTGGGAGGCAGCTATTCCACCCCAGATCCCCAGCTGCCATAAACCGGCTTTGCTCCGCTGGGGGCTCTGTGGGGAAGGGAGAAGGGGCTCGGGTCAGGCTCCACGTCAGGCTCCGGGGAGAAGGGAGAGGGGGCTCGGGCCAGGTTCCATGTGGGGCTCTGGGGGAAGGAAGAAAGGGGTTGGGCCAGGCTCCATGTGGGGTTGGGAGGGGAAGGGAGAGGAGGGTTGGGCCAGGCTCCATGTGGGGTTGGGAGGGAGAGGGAGAGGGGCTCGGGCCAGGCTCCATGCAGGGCTCTGGGGGGAAGGGAGAGGGGGGTTGTGCCAGGCTCCACATGGGGTTGGGAGAGGGGGGTTGGGCCAGGCTCCACGCGGGGCTCTGGGGGAAAGGGAGAGGGGGATTGGGCCAGGCTCCACACGGGACCCTGGGGGGAAGGGAAAGGGGGATTGGGCCAGGCTCCACACGGGACCCTGGGGGGAAGGGAAAGGGGGGTTGGGCCAGGCTCCACACGGGACCCTGGGGGGAAGGGAAAGGGGGGTTGGGCCAGGCTCCATGTGGGGCTCTGGGAGGAAGGGAGAGGGGGGTTGGGCCAGGTTCCACATGGGGCTCTGGGAGGAAGGGAGAGGGGGGTTGGGCCAGGCTCCACACGGGACCCTGGGGGGAAGGGAGAGGGGGGTTGGGCCAGGCTCCATGTGGGGTTGGGAGGGGAAGGGAGAGGGGGGTTGGGCCAGGCTCCATGCGGGGCTCTGGGGGGAAGGGAGAGGGGGGTTGGGCCAGGATCCATGTGGGGCTCTGGGAGGAAGGGAGAGGGGGATTGGGCCAGGATCCACATGGGGTTGGGAGGGGAAGGGAGAGGGGGGTTGGGCCAGGCTCCACGTGGGGTTGGGAGGGGAAGGGAGAGGGGGGTTGGGCCAGGCTCCATGCGGGGCTCTTGGGGGAAGGGAGAAGGGGGTTGGGCCAGGCTCCACATGGGGGATGGGAGGGGAAGAGAGAGGGGGATTGGGCCAGGCTCCACATGGGGTTGGGAGGGGAAGGGAGAGGGGGTTTGGGCCAGGCTCCATGTGGGGCTCTTGGGGGAAGGGAGAGGGGGATTGGGCCAGGCTCCATGTGAGGCTCTGGGAGGAAGGCTCCCCGGGTTGCCACGCAAAACAAGTCTGTGTACTTTTTCAGTTTTCAGTACTTTTTCAGGACAAACACTTCCTGTCCTCTTCACTTAAGGATTCAATATAAATGCCTTCATTAGTTAACTTTTGGACTGAAATCTTTGCTTCTTCCAGTACTTTTTCAATGGCTAGCTCTCGGATTGATCCAAACGTATCTTCTATTGCTGGACAAAGATCTACTACTGTTGTAGCAGATGCCTGGATGGCATTGTTTAATGACCCAAGTGGTTTCAACAGTAGACTTACAAGAGAGAAAATGGCAATAGTCTTCTCTGAACGTAGTCGCAAAAGTAATCCACCAGCCTCACTACTTAGATCCATCTCATCTTGGTACTTTCCAAAGCCAGTCCGGCTGGAATAATTTTAAGACAACAGCCAAGGATCGCTCATGAGAAAGCCAGAGGGCTTTCCCAGGTTGGACTAATCTGAACTTCAGTCCCAGTGTATCTTCTATGTTTTCCAAGATATTCAGTCTTTTTGGACTCTTGCTGAAAAAAGTCTGTAATGAAGATATTAAATTTATAGCTTTTTAAATGTCTTTTGAAGAGTCTGCAGCTCGTATTAGCGCTAGTTGGAGTAGATGACCTCTGCAGTGTGTATAGGAGAGACTAGGGTTACACTTTTCTCTGAGCAAAGCTTGTGCTCCACCATGTCTTCCAGAGGAGTCTGCAGCTCCATCAAATGCACAAGCAGCCATCTGTTTGGGGTCCGACTGACAAGCATTTAACTCTTCTAAGATGTGGGTTGTCACAGATGCCGCCGATGTGTCTTCTATAACTTGAACATCTAGAAATGCATCTACTGGCCTACCACTGACATCAAGATAACGTACACAATGACTTAATATTTTATGACCATTTGCATCGGTGCGTTCATCAGCCATGCATGCAAATTTTTTGAATGTGGTGAGAGAGTTCTTCACTTTTTCAACTGTTGAGTCTTTCACTGTTGCACCGCATGTGTCTAGCCAGTCAGTTGGTTTCTTGCAGAAAGACGGTGAGCATTTGCTGGTCTTGTTCGGAACCAGTGTTCAACTTCAGGATGAACAAGTGTCAATTCACTTAACATTGGTCTCCAGTTTGTAGTTTTGTGGCATCTCTTGCTTAAATAGAAGGTAGGATGCCACAGCCATGTTTGGTCGCATGAACTGCGTTGTGTCTCCAGCATTCTTAACAGCCTCATGAACACTCACCGGTGTTGTCCTTGGTCAGTGGAGACTCGGAGTTCAGAGGTGCTTTCACATGAATTCATCTCCCAGGTGGGGGCCAAGAAGGCACCTTGCTCGTTCCTCCAGCTGCTCACTGTTCGCTCTGGCCGCTGTTGTTCGTTGTGCCACCGTTCACTCCATCGCTCTGTAGCCCGTGGCCCTGCGCCGTCACCTTCGGCTGCCACCTGCCCCTGTGACCTCTGCGAGTTGGTCTCTTGAGGTTCCACCGGCTCTCAGTGATTTCAGCCGAGCTCTCAGTGCGGGAACCTCGCTGCTAGTGCAGACTGGGCCGTCTCTGCCACAGAAATCCTGTCCCACAGCAGGTCTAAGCACTTAGACCTGATTCTCAGTGATTTCAGCTGCAATGGTCACTGAACAGAACAAAAGACCCTCTATGGAGCCTAATCAGCTCTGTCTTTAATCAGTGGAGAGGGGCAGGTCAACTAGTACTTGTGACTCAGGCACACCATCAAGCAAAACACCTGTCCCCACCCGCTCTCTCGATGCCCTCAGTCAGCACAGGCTAAGTGCACTTCTACTGCCCTTTACTCAGACAACAAGAACAACAACATTTCTTCCCCTACCCCCCTGTTCAAGGGATTTGTAACCCAACCCTAGCCAAAATCTATCACTTGGGCAACACAGCTCTGTTTGCTGGATACCTAGGTAGATAGGTGTGAATGTAAATACCAACTGGTCCTGAAGCCTTTCCCCCCAGCTCATCACCTAGCTGTCAGGGAGAGCTCATTTAGACTTTGCTTACAAATCATCATTTGAAATTATTAGGTTGGCCAACATCACCGGCATGAATGCACTGACATTGTCATAAAAAACAACAGCTGTATAAGGAAGTTAGTTTGTGTTCATACTTTTCAAATCTATTATACTTTTTCAGATACATGTATTTTATCATACACTTTATATGCTTTTAAAGGGTGTATTAATGTTTTAATTTTCCAAACAATCACTAAATTGGCAACACTGCATGTAACTAGTTTACAAAACTGGGGGGTGGGGGTGTTGTGGAAATTTTAGGGGGGTGTACACCCTCCCTAGAGGGGGTGTAGGGAAATCCCTACTCTGGGGGAAAGGGAGAGGGGGCTCGGGCCAGGCTCCACGTGGGGGTTGGGAGGGGAAGGGAGAGGGGGGTTGGGTCAGGATCCACGCAGGGAGAGAGTGTGGGGGGATATATTCATTCACTGTCTGGCTTGCCTGGGGGCCAGGTCTCGGGGGGGAGAGAAGGAGCAGGGCTGAGGGTCTGGGGGGCGAGGGGAAGGAGGAGCAAGGGGTGGGGCCAGAGTCCTGGCACTCCTGTGGGGCCCTTAAGTTGACCAGGGCTACTGGGCACAGGCCCCGTCAGACCATACCATAATCCGCCACAGATAAATGAAAACAATGAAGTTAACAGCCCATTAGTTTTCATGAAGTTGAAACACCAGCTACACTCATATATTTAACAATCACTTTGCTCTCTAATACACAAATGACTTGGCCTGGGGCTCTGGCATGAGCTGGCCCCTGGTCTGCCAGCGTAACAGGGTGGTAAAAGAGCCACATGAAAACTCCCCATGTGCACCCTACAAGTGTCATCTGACAGCCCAGACCCAGGGGAGGACATAAAACTGCTCGGAACCATGAACTGGAAACTGGACTGTAAGAATCTTGAAAGTGCCTAGTACGCCAGACACCACCAGGATGGGAAATTGTTGTTGGCATCGCTGGATGGCGTTTGTGGCCTTGAACTGCCCGTGGTCGCTGGTAAAAGTGACCTTGCTCAGTTGGTCTTGAAGGGGGAAGAGATGTGACAAAGATAGGAATGTTGGTCATATTCTCCAGGTTCCCATGGACTTTGCACAGCTATACACTGAGTGTGAAGGGAAGGGACAAGGGGTGTGACACACGCACACCTCGTTGGTGAGCAGAGTTGTTAACATACAGAGTGCACACAAGGGATCGGGGGATCCGAGAGACAAAGGAATTCCCATTGGCCAGGATGTTCACACTTAGCAGCCAAGGACCAGGAGGAAGGAGATCCCCCCCACCTCTGTGCAGGGAAGCCCAGCAAAGATCTCTAACAGGAGGACAAAGGGCAAAGGTGTCGGGGAGGGGCTAAGTGCTGAGCTCATAGACACACAGAGCTCTGCATCTGGGACTGACAGACAAAGGCAGTGAGAGCAGAGATCTTTCCTACAGCAGCAGGGCCCAAGGGAGGCCTGGCTTAATCTTACCTGTGGCTTCTCTCTGCTGATCTCAGGGATTCCCCATGCTGGGTCCCGGCCCACTAAGAAACCCTGCTCTACTTGGAAAAGGCTGCCGGGTGTCCCTGCAAATGCTGGCTGAGGTGCACTGGTCCCTGCAGGGCGGGCAGGTCTCTGCCCAGAAGTCGGGCTTAGTTGGACTCGCTACGCAGAACTCGCAGTGTGAAGCTGGAGGGCTGGAGCCCAAAGGCTCAGTCTCAATCCAGGAGGCGGTGAGGCTGCATTACCTCTCCTGAAGGAAGCGTGGGACCCCTTCGGGGTCTGGCCCACTGAAGGGAATCCTCCAAGAGACTGTTTAAAAGCTGGGGGTAGCACCCATCCTGTGGATCCATGACACCCCGCCTCCAAGGAACCCCTCTTCCACCATGGCACTGCTCTAATCCCATCTCAGACATCTCCCATTGCTTAAAACTCTTTGTGATTTGCCTGCCCACAGCGAGCAAGGCTGGTCCCACAATCCATTTCCATCCTTGAAAAACATCTCTCCAGCTGCATTCTGGGCAGGCAGAGAGAGCCCAGCATCCCTGGGTGCATGTTAATGCTGGCTCCAAAAACTGGCATGCTCAGATTTCACCTTGATTTGAGAACAGATGAGGCAGGCCTGGGAGAGGCTGAGTCACTGTGTTTACTTGTTTCAGAGTAACAGCCGTGTTAGTCTGTCTTTGCAAAAAGAAAAGGAGTACTTGTGGCACCTTAGAGACTAACCAATTTATTTGAGCATGAGCTTTCGTGAGTTACGGCTCACTTCATCGGATGTGTTTACTTGGCTAGCCCCTGGCAAGGAGCCTGCAAAGAACAAAATCACACACAGCTCCCAGGATCCTATAAATAGGAGGGGACCTAGCGAGGGTGTGACAAATTGCAGGTGCCCAGCACTCAGTGCTGATGTCTCACTGAACTGAGAAGGATAATTTAATAGACCTCAGACTTTGGTCAAGCCTGTCTAGCCCTTAGACAATAGTCAAGCTTGTTCCTGTGTATAAGGGGCAGGAGGGGGGGCAGAATGGAAAATTTTAAGCAGAACAATTTGTAATAGACAGGCATGTTAAAGTATAACCACAACAGTAGTGTTAGAAAAGATGTTAAACCACAAGAGAAACACTTGTGAATAACAGGAAAAAGCTTGTTTTTCTATAGCCCAAATAAGGGCGCTTGTTTTAATAGATTCCTAATAAGGCAAAATATCGATGCGGAAGTGTAACCGGTTGTGGTTTTAAGCTATATACGCTCCTGTGTTTCTGTATTTGGCAAAGCAGCGTGCCCTGGCTGTCTCTCAATTGCATGCACATGCTTGAAATAAGTGGGCCTCAGGCTGGTTCTGATCCAAACACAACGCGTGGTCATTTTTCCACAACAGAACCATGGACTTGCTGATGCTCCTGGGCTGCGTCTCGCTGTGGGTGGGGCTGGCGCTGGCTGAAGTGGGGTCGTTCAGTGACTGCAGAAACTTTTTCTACCACAGAGCTGAGCCACAGGGCTTGGACGTGGCTAACACAGCCGAGATCTGCCAGAAGTACAACAATCTATACTACTTTGCAACCCTCTATGACAGGGCCAACCGGATCCCGTGCTGGTCGGCGTACAAGCTGGGTGATGCTGCCTGCCCAGGGCAGGCCAAGAAGATGAGCCAGTGGTTTGTGGAGCCCCAGGTCAGTCCCAGAGCTCTGTCTAATGCACTCCAGGGGTCGGAATTGCTTAGGCAGCCCATGAATAAGGGGGTGCAAGGAGAAATGGGTGGAGAAGGAAAAGGGGAGGTGTCACGGTTCCTCCCCCACTCTGAACTCTAGGGTACAGATGTGGGGACCTGCATGAAAAACCTCCTAAGCTTATCTTTACCAGCTTAGGTCAAAACTTCCCCAAGGTACAAAATATTACCCCCGTTATCCTTGGAATGTCCGCTACCACCACCAAACTAATACTGGTTACTGGGGAAGAGCTGTTTGGACGCGTCCTTCCCCCCAAAATACTTCCCAAAACCTTGCACCCCACTTCCTGGACAAGGTTTGGTAAAAAGCCTCACCAATTTGCCTAGGTGACTACAGACCCAGACCCTTGGATCTTAAGAACAATGAACAATCCTCCCAACACTTGCACCCCCCCTTTCCTGGGAAATGTTGGATAAAAAGCCTCACCAATTTGCATAGGTGACCACAAACCCAAACCCTTGGATCTGAGAACAATGAAAAAGCATTCAGTGTTTTACAAGAAGACTTTTAATAAAAAATAGAAGTAAATAGAAATAAAGAAATCCCCCCTGTAAAATCAGGATGGTATATATCTTACAGGGTAATTAGATTCAAAAACATAGAGAACCCCTCTAGGCAAAACCTTAAGTTACAAAAAAGATACACAGACAGAAATAGTTATTCTATTCAGCACAATTCTTTTCTCAGCCATTTAAAGAAATCATAATCTAACACATACCTAGCTAGATTACTTACTAAAAGTTCTAAGACTCCATTCCTGTTCTGTCCCTGGCAAGCGCAGCATACAGACAGACACAGACCCTTTGTTTCTCTCCCTCCTCCCAGCTTTTGAAAGTATCTTGTCTCCTCATTGGTCATTTTGGTCAGGTGCCAGCGAGGTTACCTTTAGCTTCTTAACCCTTTACAGGTGAGAGGAGCTTTCCCCTGGCCAGGAGGGATTTCAAAGGGGTTTACCCTTCCCTTTATATTTATGACAGGAGGGGTCACTCTTCAAGAGAGCTTGGGCCATGGGATGCTCTGTCGCGCAGATAATTGGGCCGTGGGACGCCCTGCCGCACGGGGAATTGGGCCGTGGGACGCCCAGTTGCTGCTGCCTTCATTGTTCTTGGACTCTCTTGGATCTCTGTCTGGGTCTGGACCCTAGATCTTGGCTTGATCATCCTGCTCCAGCGATGCAATCCTCTGCAGCTCGTTTAACTTCCCAGCACATACCCCTCTCCTCCCGCCCAGCTCAGTGATGCTCGTCTCAGGAAGGTGGATGTATGTCATGTCTTGCTGTCTTCTGGGACTAAACTTCTTTTTACTGCTGCAAGTTAATTATTGCAGAATACTCTTGGTGCATTCAATGTCCCACCCTCTGCACCCACTCTCATGGATTCCCCAGGATCTGTGCTATGCCCCAGCTTTTAAATAATCTCTTGAAGATACCCCTTTAATGGGCCAGACAACCCCCCTCCCACCAAGGATCCCACTGTTCCTTAAGGGCGATCCTCACAGCCTCAGTGCCACTGAGACTGAGCCTTGTTGGGGTCCAGCACTCCAGCTTCACACCGTGAGCTCTGCCCAGCAAATCCAGTTGAGGTAGATTCCTGGTCAGAGACTTGTCCCCTCTTCAGGGATCAATGCACCTCGGCAGATATTTGCAGTGACACCCGGCAGCCTTTTCCAAACAGACCAGAAGGGTTATTAGTCAACTGGAATGAAGCATCGGGAAGGGCTTTAAACTAGGTTCACCGGGGGAAGGAGACCAAAGCCCTGAGGTAAGTGGGATACTGGGAGGAAGCACAAGCAGGAGCATGTGAGAGGGGAGGGCTCCTGCCTCATACTGAGAAAGAGGGGCGATCAGCAAGTTATCTCAAGTGCCTATACTCAAATGCACGAAGCCTGGGAAACAAGCAGGGAGAACTGGAAGTCCTGGCACAGTCAAGGAATTAGGATGTGATTGGAATAACAGAGACTTGATGGGATAACTCACATGACTGGAGTACTCTCATGGATGGATATAAACTGTTCAGGAAGGACAGGCAGGGCAGAAAAGGTGGGGAAGTTGCACTGTATGTAAGGGAGCAGTATGACTGCTCAGAGCTCAAGTATGAAACTGCAGAAAAATCTGAGAGTCTCTGGATTAATTTTAGAAGTGTGAGCAACAAGGGTGATGTCGTGGTGGGAGTCTACTATAGACCACCGGACCAGGGGGATGAGGTGGACGAGGCTTTCTTCCAGCAACTCGCAGAAGTTACTAGATCGCACGCCCTAGTTCTCATGGGAGACTTCAATCACCCTGATATCTGCTGGGAGAGCAATACAGCGGTGCACAGACAATCCAGGAAGTTTTTGGAAAGTGTAGGGGACAATTTCCTGGTGCAAGTGCTGGAGGAACCAACTGGGGCAGAGCTCTTCTTGACGTGCTGCTCACAAACGGGGAAGAATTAGTAGGGGAAGCAAAAGTGGATGGGAACCTGGGAGGCAGTGACCATGAGATGGTCGAGTTCAGGATCCTGACACAGGGAAGAAAGGAGAGCAGCAGAATACGGACCCCGGACTTCAGAAAAGCAGACTTTGACTCCCTCAGGGAACTGATGGGCAGGATCCCCTGGGAGAATAACATGAGGGGGAAAGGAGTCCGGGAGAGCTGGCTGTATTTTAAAGAATCCTTATTGAGGTTACAGGGACAAACCATCCCGATGTGTAGAAAGAATAGTAAATATGGCAGGTGACCAGCTTGGCTTAACAGTGAAATCCTTGCTGATCTTAAATACAAAAAAGAAGCTTACAAGAAGTGGAAGACAGGACAAATGACCAGGGATGAGTATAAAAATATTGCTTGGGCATGCAGGAGTGATATCACAAAGGCCAAATCACACCTGGAGTTGCAGCTAGCAAGAGATGTTAAGAGTAACAAGAAGGGTTTCTTCAGGTATGTTAGCAACAAGAAGAAAGTCAAGGTAAGTGTGGGCTCTTACTGAATGAGGGAGGCAACCTAGTGGCAGAGGATGTGGAAAAAGCTAATGTACTCAATGCTTTTTTTGCCTCTGTCTTCACGAACAAGGTCAGCTCCCAGACTACTGCACTGGGCAGCACAGCATGGGGAGGAGGGGACCAGCCCTCTGTGGAGAAAGAAGTGGTTCGGGACTATTTAGAAAAGCTGGACACGCACAAGTCCATGGGGCCGGATGCACTGCATCCGAGAGTGCTAAAGGAGTTGGCGGATGTGATTGCAGAGCCATTGGCCGTTATCTTTGAAAACTCATGGCAATCAGGGGAGGTCCCGGACAACTGGAAAAAGGCTAATATAGTGCCCATCTTTAAAAAAGGAAAGAAGGAGGATCTTGGGAACTACAGGCCAGTCAGTCTAACCTCAGTCCCTGGAAAAATCATGGAGCAGGTCCTCAAGGAATCAATTCTGAAGCACTTAGAGGAGAGGAAAGTGATCAGGAACAGTCAGCATGGATTCACCAAGGGAAAGTCATGCCTGACTAATCTAATTGCCTTCTATGACGAGATAACTGGTTCTGTGGATGAAGGGAAAGCAGTGGATGTGATGTTCCTTGACTTTAGCAAAGCTTTTGACACTGTCTCCCACAGTATTCTTGCCAGCAAGTTAAAAAAGTATGGGCTGGATGAATGGACTATAAGGTGGATAGAAAGCTGGCTAGATTGTCTGGCTCAACGGGTAGTGATCAATGGCTCCATGTCTAGCTGGCAGCCGGTATCAAGTGGAGTGCCCCAAGGGTCAGTCCTGGGGCTGGTTTTGTTCAATATCTTCATTAATGATCTGGAGGATGGCATGGATTGCACCCTCAGCAAGTTTGCAGATGACACTAAACTGGGAGGAGAGGTAGATATGCTGGAGGGTAGGGATAGGATACAGAGGGACCTAGACAAATTGGAGGATTGGGCCAAAAGAAATCTGATGAGGTTCAACAAGGACAAGTGCAGAGTCCTGCACTTAGGACGGAAGAATCCCATGCACCGCTACAGACTAGGGACCGAATGGCTCGGCAGCAGTTCGACAGAAAAGGACCTAGGGGTTACAGGGGACGAGAAGCTGGGTATGAGTCAACAGTGTGCCCTTGTTGCCAAGAAGGCCAATGGCATTTTAGGATGTATAAGGAGGGGCATTGCCAGCAGATCGAGGGACATGATCGTTCCCCTCTATTCAACATTGGTGAGGCCTCCTCTGGAGTACTGGATCCAGTTTTGGGCCCCACACTACAAGAAGGATGTGGAAAAATTGGAAAGAGTCCAGCGGAGGGCAACAAAAATGATTAGGGGACTGGGACACATGACTTATGAGGAGCGGCTGAGGGAACTGGGAATGTTTAGTCTACGGAAGAGAAGAATGAGGGGGGATTTGATAGCTGCTTTCAACTACCTGAAAGGGGGTTCCAAAGAGGATGACTCTAGACTGTTCTCAGTGGTAGCAGATGACAGAACAAGGAGTAATGGTCTCAAGTTGCAGTGGGGGAGGTTTAGGTTGGATATTAGGAAAAACGTTTTCACTAGGAGGGTGGTGAAACACTGGAATGCATTGCCTAGGGAGTGGTGGAATCTCCTTCCTTAGAAGTTTTTAAGGTCAGGCTTGACAAAGCCCTGGCTGGGATAATTTAGTTGGGGATTGGTCCTGCTTTGAGCAGGGGGTTGGACTAGATGACCTCCTGAGGTCCCTTCCAACCCTGATATTCTATGAAGTCTTCAGGTTAGCAGAGGGAAGCAAAGGGGAAGACATGGTCCACCCTGGCCCAGCCAGCTCTGCACCCAGCCACGCTGTTGTGTAGGAAGGAATCACTTTGGCCCTGTCTCTCTGTATCTTTATCCATCAGTCTAAGGCATAAGTCCTGTGTCTCTGTGTCTCTGTGAGCTCAGTTCATAACCTTTCCAGGTGACACCTTCCCCCTTTGTTCTCCATCTCAGGCCTTTGCTGGGCTTCCCTGAAGAAAGATGGGGGGATCTCCTTCCTCCTGGCTGTGGGTCATGAGGTGTGAAGGTCCCAGCCACTAGGGTTTCCACTGTCTCTGCCAAACCCTCCGTGACCCAGTCATTCCTCCCCAGACAGCTACGTGACACACACACCCCTCATGTCCTGGCATTTTGATGCTTCTATGCCTATTGGGTAGCAATCCCTAGTCCCGTAAGTCACTGCCCTGCACAGCATTCAGAAAACCATTACAGAAAATCTCCAATTCTGTCACACTGGGGCTGTGGGTGGGATTCCAGAGAATGGGGTGGGATCCTGGGGGTGGGAGGGGCAGGAAGTGATGTTCCTGGAGGAGGGAGGAGACGGGGGGAGGCATGGGAAGGGGGGGATCCTGGGGGAAGGAGGGAGGGAAGGAAGGAAGACCCTAGGGAGGGAGGGACAGGGGTGAGATTCTGGGGGAGAGGCGGGTCCAGGGTCTGTGTGAGATCCCACGAGAGGAAGGGGAAGCCCAAACAAAGCCAAGATGTTTTGACCTTGTGTGTCTCCAGCTGGCTGATCCGAGTAAGTCCCCAGAAATGAAGACGGAGGCTGAGTCAGCACTGAGCCTGGACGAGCGGAGATCCAGCCAGGCCGTCAATGAGGATTATGAAGACACGTCATACGACCGGGGGCACCTGAACCCAAACGCCTTCCAGTGTAATGATGGCCGCACAGCCACCTTCACCCTCACCAACGCTGCCCCCATGGACCCCTGCTTCAACCGGATCCACTGGTACAGGCTGGAGGAAACCCTCAAGACACAGCTAACTGGGAGCTGCAGAAATGTGGGAGGCACCCCGTACCTGGTGACAGGGGCTGTTCCCAGTGACAGTAAGAAAATCCCCATAGAGGGGGAGGACAAGGAAGGGGACCGTAACCGGCCATACAACCGGGTCTCGGTGCCCACCCACATCTGGACAGCTGTTTGCTGCGACCATTGGGACAACAACCGCAAATTCTCCTTCTCCTTCATAGGAGAGAACAAGGAGGCATCCAGTCTTCAAATCATCCCTGTGGAGCAGCTAAACACAAACCTTTCACATCTGTACAAGACTTCTGAGCCAGTCGAGGTCTTTGCAGATGACTGTGGCTCCAGGAGCCCGAAAGGACTACAGGTTTTGTCAGCAGTAAAGAAAGCCTTGTACAACAGCTTCCGGAACTTTGTAATAGACTCTTACTCCCAGCTCCTTCCACCGGCGAAAAGGAGTAAACTGGACAGGGAGACCACCCAGGTGATGACGAGCACAAACTTGGATCAGAACAAGATGCAGCTGACGAGCATTGGGTTCCTGATGGGTATTTCCAGCCTGGCAGACTGGCACAGTCAGTTTGAGAACACGTACGAACAGGACAACCTGGCCTGTGTGCTGGCCCCTGCTGTGGCTGGAGTGGCAAAGGCTTCCGGGATTTCGGACAGAGTCTGCACCCTCCAGGAGCAGAAACACCTGCCGAACTCTGGTGTAACAGCCAAAGGGTGGAGCTGTGTTGGGCAGACCTGTGGCGAGCATGGATACAAATACAGCTGGTGTTACACGTCTTACAAGAATGACTGGGATTACTGCTGTACGGAGAAGTGCACAGTAGATCCAAGGTCTAAACGATACGAGTGCCCACGAGGAGATGGTTCCACCACAGAATGCTCACCCCAGTACTCCACGGTGACCGTCTCTGGGAAGGCCTGTCGGGCTGACCATCCCTGTGGCCTTTATGAGACAAGTTACTTCTGGTGCTATACAGATTATCGAGACAACTGGGACTATTGCTGCTCCCCCCAGCACTACTGTGGGTACCACAGCTCTGACTACCAGTGGTGTTACAGCCAGGACCCAAAGGCAGCCTGGAGGGAGTGCACCCCGTGACATGCCCACTGGGGAGGGAAGGGGCAACTGGGTGCTTGTCTGGCTCCTTCACACCACAGCAGAGAAGAAATGAACCAGCTACCTTAATCTATTAGTGCTATAGGCCCTGCCCCACGGATGCAGAGACTCCACCCATTTCCTCTATCTGTCTCTTTAGATTTTAAAATGTCATAAAAAAAAAATCTCCCTCCGACCCAGAATCTTAGACAGCACCTTCAAGCCATTTCAACAGGAGAGTCTCTTCCACCGGCTGCCCTGGGTTCGAAGGTCTCCATGCAATAGGACTGGGCTCCATCTTTAAAACCAACTACAGACTTTGGATGACCGACTTCAGACACTTTAAAAAAGGGTGGTTTGCACAGCGTGCTGAGCACCCGGCCTCTCCGAAATGAGCCACCATCGGGGGACATTTTTAAACGTGCCTCAGGAGTTTAGGAGCACAAGTCTCATTAGCAGTCACTGGAAGTGGTGCTCCTAAATCTCCTAGGTGGTTTGAAATTTATCCCCATAAAGCTTCTCATTTTGTGCACCCAAAACACAGGCATTTAAGCTTTGTCATCAGAATTGGTTGGGAAAAGTCGACGATGGCATCATTCAGATAGTTTTTAAAAGTCCTTTTGTGCAGGAATTTTCCACAGATTGGCTCAAATTTTAAGCAGTGAGGGGATTAGCCACTGGAGCAATGTACTGGGAATGTGATGGATTTTCTGTCACTTCAGGTTTTTAAATCAGGCTAGGTCTAGGATATCGTGGTAAAAGATCTGTTCTCATCCAACAACACGATACTGGCCTCAGTGCAGGAATCTCTAGGTGAGGGTCTCTGGCTTGTGTGGCCCAGAAGCTCAGACATGATGGTTAGAAAGTTCCTTTCTGCCTCATTGATGTATATTAATCTATCAATCTGATCCACTTTTACCAAGATACCCTTGCAGTAACTGGGACCTGCAGATCTCTCCTAATTGTCAGATCACGTGCAGGGACGTGGCGTGGGTGGAAGTTCAGAAAACATTGCAATAACCTGTAACAGTGATGATAGATAGGAGGGTTACGAGAAGGGATCAGAAAGACAGGATTCGTCCAAACAAAAATGCAACCCCAGCACTGTATTAGGATCGTGACTGATAAACCAAGGAAGGACAGACTCAGAAATCAATTGACCAAACATGGTGTGTCAGAAATCAGGATAATTAGTGAATGAACTAATGAGGGGATTCTCCATTCCCCCTCCCCCACTCATCCTTTTTAGAGCTTCAAAAGGAGACTTTGGGGACCAGAAAGTGTGGAGTGGACTCCTGGGGGAAAAGCCAGCAGGCCTCTGGTTTGCTTCAGAGACTCTGTCCTTCATTGGTGAGCCTGGATCACCAGGCCATCCAGGCCAGCACCCTGGCGAGGACACCTGGCCATCACTGCTAGACCAGCAAACACCCTGCTTGATACAGGTGAGCTCCTGCTCTGTCTGCGCTCTCCTCACGTATCGTTTTCCTTTCTCTATTCTCTTCCTCCCCTCGTATCTCTCTCTCTCAGCTGTTCCCGACCCTGCAGCCAGCTGCACGACATGGCGCCAGCGTGACAGGAGGCTCTTTCCAGTAAGGACCAGTGAAGGAGAGGGGCCTAGCCAGACCAGCCAGATGAGGTCCCTGACCAGCGTAGTGAGCCG
Organism: Lepidochelys olivacea; assembly: GCF_965140295.1. Taxonomy (NCBI): domain Eukaryota; kingdom Metazoa; phylum Chordata; order Testudines; family Cheloniidae; genus Lepidochelys; species Lepidochelys olivacea. Next base: position 80,501,751 of record NC_140421.1, on the reverse strand, counting down.
GGGCAAGAGCAACAGGTATCATGGCCAATCTGCCAGCCCAGAGCCAAAGCCTACATCCGTGACTGACCAGCCACCTGGTGTCCTGACAGCATCAACCAAAGCTGTATTTCCCCCACTCATACTGTGCTGTCTCGTCTCCCCCGTTGTGTCTGTCTGTCTTGTCAAGATCAGGAAAGGGAACCGTCATTCACAGGAATCAGCTCAGAGCCCCACCACAGAACTAGTCCTTTCGTCCCCAGTACAAAGGGTCTCCCAACGGGACGAGATACTCTAACCAATATCCTCCCTCTGAAAAAGGGGCTTGCAGAGGCTTCGATTAAATTTCTCTTCCTTAATGCTCCATTTCAGTCCCAGAATGATTTGTGCTTTGTTTTCAATCCTTTTTCTCATGTGTAGCCTAATCAATCAATTATTAAACCGTGGCATGGATTTTCTAGTGTGTTGTCATGATTCTGAGCAGGCCATGGTCGCTGAACTCACCATGACAGGTTTCAGAGTAGCAGCTGTGTTAGTCTGTATCCGCAAAAAGAAAAGGAGGACTTGTGGCACCTAAGAGACTAACAAATTTATTTGAGCATAAGCTTTCGTGAGCTACAGCTCACTTCATCGGATGCATGTAGTGGAAAATACAGTGGGGAGATTTTATATACACACAGAACATGAAACAATGGGTGTTACCATACACACTGTAACGAGAGTGATCAGGTAAGGTGAGCTATTACCAACAGGAAAGCGGGGGGGGGGGCGGGGAGGAGGAACCTTTTGCAGTGATAATCAAGGTGGGCCATTTCCAACAGTTGACAAGAATGTGTGAGGAACAGTGGGGCGGGGGGGGGGGGAGGGAATAGTTTTACTTTGTGTAATGACCCATCCACTCCCAGTCTCTATTCAAGCCTAAGTTAATTGTATCCAGTTTGCAAATTAATTCCAATTCAGCAGTCTCTCGTTGGAGTCTGTTTTTGAAGTTTTTGTGTTGAAGAATTGCAACTTTTAGGTCTGTAATCAAGTAACCAAAGAGATTGAAGTGTTCTCCGACTGGTTTTTGAATGTTATAATTCTTGACATCTGATTTGTGTACATTTATTCTTTTACGAAGAGGCTGTCCAGTTTGACCAATGTACATGGCAGAGGGGCATTGCTGGCACATGATGGCATATATCACATTGGTAGATGTGCAGGTGAAGGAGCCTCTGATCGTGTGGCTGATGTGATTAGGCCCTGTGATGGTGTCCCCTGAATAGATATGTGGACACAGTTGGCAACGGGCTTTGTTGCAAGGATAGAACTCACCATGTGTCCCTGCTGTACAGTGACAGGGCTAGGTTAATACCTTTGACTCTCTGGGCCCATTAATGCCATTGAAATGATCACACCATGCCCCAAACTTTCTGTTCTGGGTTCCCCTCTGCTCTCTGCAGCAAGGATCCAGAGAGTCCCTGTTAACTCCTTTGGGGATAAGAACTGTGGGCTGGTGCAAGGCTGGAATGAGTGAAATGCTCAGAACTTTTGCGAACTGAATAGATATTTGGTGCACTGAACCCTTGGGGGATATTGGCTTTTCTGTTCCTTTGGGAGCTCGGTGGAGGGATTTTATGGAACCAAAGATGACATATTATTTGTGTCACCAGCTGGCCAGCTTGGGGCTTGGGCAAAGCAGCAGAGACAGAGTGGAAGTTAAAGAGGGGGCACATACCTAGCCTCGAAGGACACACACAGAGCCTTGCCGGGGGTGGGGGGAACTGGATCTGGATCCTGACTGACAAATAGGGCACCCAACCGCATGCCCCAGAGAGACCCAAATGGCTGGCACTGCCCTAGTGTGTGAGCTCAGCGTGGCCAACCCCAAACGTTCAAAATCACGACTCAGATTCCCCCCAGAAAGCATGAGGCTGCCCCAAAGTCATGCCTTGAGGAAGTGTATAGGGTGGCGTATTTTTTTGGTCTGTCTTCTCAGTTTGAGCTCCCCCTGCCATGTGTGTGTCTGTATGTGCTCCCTACACACTCTCCCTGACATAGCGTGAGTAAAGGGAATTTGGCCTCCACACCGAACTGCGGTCCTATTGCACAACACTGTACAAAGGGCTGCCAGAAAGTGTGGAGCTTCCGGCTTCTCCCCACCCCCACCCCAAATGCCAATCAATTAACTCTGCACCCGCCCAGCCCCACATCTGTCCATCCCCAGCCTATTCATTGATTAGGTCTCCCCAGCCCCTTATGAATTTTTGTGCCCCCCTCCCACCCTGGCATCTGCCCCGACTCCCAGACCCACATCAATTCTGCCCCACCAGCTCCACATCTGTCCTTCACCCCCAGCCCCACTTCTGCTCCTCCTGCAGCTGTGGAGGGTTCTTCCCCCACGCCTCCCATGGAGGACAACTTCTCTCCCTTCCCTCCAACGGCAGGGGTCAAAACGGCATCTCTGATTACAGAACGGTGAGCGCTTCCCCAAGACACACACTGTGTTAGTGGGCAGGAGGAGGAGATCCCAGGGCATGGACTAACTGGCATGGCTCGGTGACCACTGCAGGTTGTGGGTACAGAGGGGTGTGTTCGGGCATTGAGCGCCAAGTGGTTTTCTCCTCCCACATCATAGTATAGAGAAATGGCAGAGGCCTAATCTCAGCGCCAGCTCGGGGATGTGAATTTGGGATTGTTGCCATCACTGAGGGCACATCACGATTAAAGACAAGACAAGTACGCCATGTGACAAACTGGGTTCCCCTGCGGGAGAACCGGACCCCTTTACACAGGATACCTTACTCCACACACTTCAACAGCACAATAATATTGTATACAGCCAGTTGATCCGACAGCTTATTCTTTGGGGCTCAGACCCGCTGTTTGCCCCCTGTGGTGTCTGGACCCTGATTGTCACAACCCAATTATTAATTATGAATATTTATCACCAGAGAAAAGGAGGGAGGGAACTAATCCAGAACACAAGCCATGAACAAGGGTGTAACATTCTATACCTTGGGGGAGAGTCCCAGAACCCCCATACAGTACTCCTCATTTTTATATCAGCGCGGTCTTACATACAAAGCAGGCCTTGTAAGGTATCCCAGTGCGGGCATCGCGCAGGGCATTCCCAGCAGGTCGGAAAACGAACCCACACTGTAAGTGCTGCTGAGCATCCCTGGATTGTTAGCACAGGTAAGTTGTGTGTGCTTTTCTTGCTGAATGAGCGAGAGGTGTCCCTCGGAGCTGGTCTCTTCTTGTGCACTGCAGCCATTCATGAGCAGTGACAGCATTCTGGGCCTGGCAGGTCCCTGTCCAGGTTGGGGCAGACTTTTGAGCGTAAGTTGTGTATTTAACACTTTCCTAACACAAGGCTCATCCTCCCACTTCAGAGAATAAGGAGTGTGATAGAAGTTGGACAGTCTGAACAGGGCTGGCCTTACCATGAGGCAAACTGAGGCGGCCGCCTCAGGTGCCAGACTGTGGGGGGGCGCCACTAGGACCCAGAGTGTAGAAAATGGTGTCTGCTGCTGGTGCATCTGGATTTTCTCTGCTCTAGATGCACAGAGAGGGTGGAGTGCTGTGCTGGAGGAAGGAGGGCACAAGAGACATGACAGGCATGTAGGAGAAAAGGTGACAGGGAATAACAGAAAGCAGCAGAGCTACAGGGAGAGAGAGGAGAAGGAGCCTCTTATGTACCTCTCTAGCACCCCAGGAGCCTGGACTGATTAACTCCAGCATCTCAGGGAGCTTCCTGTTTCCTGCTGCTTCCCTGAAGCAACCTAAGGAGAACAGGCCGTCAGCTGAAGTAGTAGGAGCCAGTTAGGCCCTTAAGACGCTGACATCTTCCCTCACTCAGGCGCTGCTACCAGCCTGCTTATTTGTCCCCTTCAATTGAGTGCCGGGAGCCACTATAGCTGGCCCAGAACAGCAGCCATGAGTGAAAGAAGAAAACGCCCCTCTGGGGCAGCATTCAGCAAAAAGAAAGAAAGCAAAGGAAGCTTTTCTATCTAAGCAGGAAGGAGTTCTCCTAAGATGCATAGACACAAATGTTCACGGTGAGCCTTCCGGCCCCAGGGAGGATGTGAGTGGTGAGGAGATGCCTGATCTTCCAGTTAGTCAGAGTGCAGGTGACCTAGCAGCTACTGCAGCATCCATATCTCCATCTCAAGTGGATGTAGCCCTGCACATTCCTGAAGAAAAGTGTAGATCAGAGAAGAGTGTGGTGGAGGCTCAAGAAACAGCTGCTGCTGAGTTTAGTTCCTTGAGTCCAGAGGATCCAGGATTGTGGACCCACTTGAGCAGTAGCCTGAGGGACTTCCTTGTACTGCGTGGGCCACAGCAAGTGAAAAACTTCATGTTCCCCAAAGACAATGAAAATAGAAGTTTCCATCCAACACATTACTGGTGTGAAATCCCCAGTGGTGACAAAGTAGAGAGGCCATGGCTTATGTACTCAAAAACCCAGAATGCCGCATACTGTTTTTGTTGCAAACTGCCAGTCTAATGTTCCAGCCACATTGGGTTCTACAGGAACAAAGGACTGGAAAAATCTGGCAAGAAATCTGGCATGCCATGAGAAGGCAGCAAATCACCAGAGAGCATTCCATAGGTGGAAAGAGCTTGAGATGAGATTAAGGTTAAAGGCCACCATAGATGATCAGCAACAAGAGAAGATTGCATTAGAGTCTCTTTACTGGCAAAATGTTCTGAAAAGGTTCATTGCCATTGCGACAATGCTTGCAACCCAAAACCTCGCACTGTGTGGCACTTCAGATCAGCCATATGTGCCAAACAATGGAAACTTCCTTAAAATTGTGGAGCTGATGGCTGCGTTTGATGCTGTACTCCAGGAGCATCGAAGAAGAGTCACCACCCAAGAAATGTACACACACCACTACCTTGGAAAAACAATTCAAAATGAGACCATACAGTTACTGGCAACAAAAGTCAAACAGAAGATTGGGGCAGATCTGAAGTCAGCAAAATATTACTCTGTTATTCTGCACTGCACACCTGACATCAGCCATACGGAACAAATGATGTTCATGGTGCATTTTGTAACAACAAGAGAACCTAGTGAAAATGTCCCTGCAGTGGTGACTGTCAGAGAGCATTTTCTAGAATTTATTGACATTGATGATATTACAGGAGTTGGTGTGACAAATGTGCTTCTTAAAAAGCTGGAAGATACAGGAATTTCAATAGCTGACATGAGAGGTCAGGGCTACGATAATGGTGCCAACATGAGAGGAAAGAACAGAGCAGTGCAGACACGGATCTGAGAGTTAAACCCTCAAGGTATTTTTGCCCCATGCAGTTCTCATTCATTGAACTTGGTGGTCAGTGATGCAGCATCAGCTTCGAGCGAGGCTGCTGAATTTTTTAACATAATTCAAAGCATCGATGTATTTTTCTCTGCATCAACTCATCAATGGCAAATTTTGAATCAACATCTGGGAACATCCTTTCTGACACTGAAACCATTGCATGCCACACGATGGGAAAGTCGAGTGGAGGCAATAAAAACTATCAAACACCAAATTAGGAAGATTGATGATGCCATAGTTGCCATTATGGAGGATAATGCTATGACAGGAACTGTTCATGGGAGAACAGTGGCAGAGGGAAATGGAATCACCAGAAACATAAATAACTTCCAATTTCTGTGTGGTTTAGTGTTGTGGCATGACATACTGTTTGTGTCAAAAATATAAAGGGAAGGGTTGACATCTTTAAAATCCCTCCTAGCCAGAGGAAAAGCCCTTTCACCTGTAAAGGGTTAAGAAGCTAGGATAACCTTGCTGGCACCTGACCAAAATGACTAATGAGGAGACAAGATACTTTCAAAACTGGAGGGGGGTAGAAACAAAGCGTCTGGGTCTGTCTGTGTGATGTTTTTGCTAGGGACAGAACAGAAATGGAGTCTTAGAACTTAGTAAGTAATCTAGCTAGGTATGCGTTAGATGATGATTTCTTTAAATGGCTGGAGAAAATAAGCTGTGCTGAATGGAATGGATATTCCTGTCTTTGTGTCTTTTTGTAACTTAAGGTTTTGCCTGGAGGGGTTCTTTATGTTTTGAATCTAATTACCCTGTAAGGTATTTACCATCCTGATTTTACAGAGGTGATTCTTTTTACTTATTCTTCTATTAAAATTCTTCTCGTAAGAAACTGAATGCTTTCTTCATTGTTCTTAAGATCCAAAGTTTTGGGTCTGTGGTCACCTATGCAAATTGGTGAGGATTTTTATCAAACCTTCCCCAGGAAAGGGGGTGCAAGGTTTTGGTGAGGTTTTTGTGGGGAAAGACGTGTCCAAACAGCTTTTTCCCAATAATAAACCCAGTTAGACATTTGGTGGTGGCAGCGAAAGTCCCAGGGCAAAAGGTAAAATAGTTTGTACCTTGGGGAAGTTTTAACCTAAGCTGGTAAAAGTAAGCTTAGGAGGTTTTCATGCAGGTCCCCACATCTGTACCCTAGAGTTCAGAGTGGGGAAGGAACCTTGATAGTTTGAAATAAATGTTATAAGCAAGAGACTCCAAGGTGTTGATCTTGATATATCTGGAGCAATGGAAAAACTGGACAAAGCAAAGTCATACCTACAATCTTACCGGTCAGATGAGGGATTTCAAAACGTTCTGAAGAGTCCACAGAAGTTGGCAGAGGAACTTCACACTGAAGCTATTTTCCCACCCATTCAGGAATACAAGAGTCACCGAAGAAGAAGTCATTTTGATTATGAGGCATGGGATAATCCCATAAGAGACCCCAAACAACAATTCAAAGTTGAATTCTTTAACCAGGTGCTAGATTGTGCAATACAGTCAGTTGAAGAACATTTCATGCAGCTCAAGGAACACAGCAGTATATTTGGGATGTTGTATGATATTCCAAAACTCCTCACTATACCTGAAGAAGACCTACGCCAGCAATGCAGGGCACTAGAGACAGTGTTGACACATAATGACATGTGCAATATTGATGCAAGTGATTTAGGTGATGAACTGAAAGCCCTTTCAAGATACATTTCAGCAGGATCAACTCCAAAGGCTGTTCTGGAAAATATGTGCACAAATAAGATGACCACCCTCTTTCCAAATGCTTTTGTTGCTCTGCGCATACTTCTAACATTTCCTGTAACAGTTGCCAGTGGAGAATGCAGCTTCTCCAAGCTGAAATTAATAAAAACACATCTACACTCCACAATGACACAGGAGAGGCTGGTCGGCCTTGCAACCAGCTCAATAGAGCATGAGCTGGCCCAGACTGTGGACCTTCAGCAGGAAGCAGTTCAAATCTTTGCAACCAGGAAGGCACGGAAAGCACCACTTTGACTATTCAAACAGATAAAAATGCCGGTGTTTACTATGCAGACAAGAAAAGTTACATTTGCCATTCAGGCATTTGAAAGTTAAGTGTTACTTAAAATTTTCGAACAAGGCATTTTAAGTTGCTAGTTCTCCTTTATTGGGGTAAGTAGCAGAGCAGGACCATGAGAGGAGTAGAACAGGAAGAAGGCAGAATTGAGACCTTTCGAAGTTTTGGCCCAGGTGAGGGGCATGGGGCCGTCATTTGAGCTCCCCCGCTCAGGTGCCAAAATGTTGTGGGTCTGAAGCAGGGGGAGCTGGAGCCCAGGGGCTCAGCCTTGGAGGCACTGAGGCCATTTGGCCCACCATGAAGGAAAAATGAGATCACTTCAGGGTCTGACACACTGAAGGGGTTCCTCCTAGGGATGGCTTAAAAGCTAGGGTGCTGTACCAATTCTGTGGATCTGGAACAGGTGTCTATGAAGGAGAATTCATGGATGGATTTATAACATTCTCCTGGCTTCACGTAATGTCTCAGGCTCATTCTACAAAAAGAGCTGCTTACTTAAGCAAAAAAGACCTCAGACCAGGCCTACTCGGTAGACTTCTGCTGTTGCTCAGGGGTGTGAAGAGGTGTGGTCCCTGAGCGACAGAGCTGTGCAGGCAGAAGTCTGTAGTCCAGATGCAGCTACGCCAGCAAGACTGATGAGCTTGTTTCATCTGGGGGGCTAGGATGCGCTACACCGGTTAAAGTATAAATGGCTGTTTGCCAGTAGGGTGTACCGGGAAAGCTATACCAGCACCGTGCTCCTAGCGTAGACGTTGCTTCAGCTGTCCAGACCCTCTGATTGCAGGCAAACATCAAACAAGGCTGACAGATTTTTGCCAGACTTTTCACATCCTTTTCATTGTTTGATATCACACGAGTCCAAATCATTCCTACCACTTTCCGCTCTGTTTGTTTGCTCGTCCCTCAGAGCAGAGGTAGATTTGCTACTGAAAGGTTTTATGAATCGCTTTCAACAGTGGAGGGGCTTTTCCATTGTGAATATTTCCTTTTTCACAACCAGACCACGGCTCTGTACCGAGACTGAGTTTTTAGCAGCTTCAGCACAATATTCCAAGCAGCGAATGGAATGAGTTTCAAGTTCTTTCCCTGAGGACTGGCTGCTGGGAAATTTGTCATGATAGAAGAGTATTCAGATGGGCTTCCGCTCTCCCTGCGACCACGCTGAATCATAGAATCATAGAATATCAGGGTTGGAAGGGACCTCAGGAGGTCATCTAGTCCAACCCCCTGCTCAAAAGCAGGACCCATACCCAATTAAATCATCCCAGCCAGGGCTTTGTCAAGCCTGACCTTAAAAACTTCTAAGGAAGGAGATTCCACCACCTCCCTAGGCAACGCATTCCAGTGTTTCACCACCCTCCTAGTGAAAAAGTTTTTCCTAATATCCAACTTTTAACCCCTGTCACGGTTCCTCCCCCACTCTGAACTCTAGGGTACAGATGTGGGGACCTGCATGAAAAACCTCCTAAGCTTATCTTTACCAGCTTAGGTCAAAACTTCCCCAAGGTACAAAATATTACACCTTGGACTGGCTGCTACCACCACCAAACTAATACTGGTTACTGGGGAAGAGCTGTTTGGACGCGTCCTTCCCCCCAAAATACTTCCCAAAACCTTGCACCCCACTTCCTGGACAAGGTTTGGTAAAAAGCCTCACCAAATTGCCTAGGTGACTACAGATCCAGACCCTTGGATCTTAAGAACACTGAACAATCCTCCCAACACTTGCATTTAGCTTATGGTAGTCCACGCAAAAACGTATTTCCCCATCTGGTTTGGGAACTAGAACCACTGGAGATGCCCATGCACTTTCAGAGGGGCGGATTACACCCATCTGTAACATATCCTGGATCTCCCGTTCTATAGCAGTTTTAGCTTGAGGAGACACCCGGTAAGGGTGGACCCTAATTGGGTGAGCATTACCTGTGTCAATGGAGTGGTATGCCCGTTCAGTCAGTCCTGGGGTGGCTGAGAACGTTGGCGCGTAGCTAGTGCACAGCTCCTGGATCTGCTGTCGCTGCATACGCCCAAGGGTCATGGAGAGGTTCACCTCTTCCACACCACCAGCACATTTCCCTTCGTAATAGACACCTTCAGGCCACTCAGCGTCGTCTCCTCCCTGGGCTGTAAACTGACAAACCTTTAATTCTCTGGAATAAAAGGGCTTTAGAGAATTACTATGATACACCTTAGGCTTTCGGTTGGAGGTGGGGAATCTAACTTGGGTATGTGGCCCAGGAGGCATGAGGCCAAGAGCTTTTTTTAACGTTGCCTACCCTGGAGATTTAGTATTCAGCAGTTGGTCCTCAAAATCATGAATGTGGCTTAAACCACAAAAATTTGGAGCAGAGGCCAGGGAAGGGGTGGGGGGCAATTTGCCTTCTAGTTTTTGAGATTTTGGAGGAAAGCTGCCCACCTGCAAAGCATGTTTGAGCATTTCAGATTCAAAATTCCCCAATGGTTGTTTGCAGGGGACATCTCTTAGCCCACAGATCCCCAAACTGTGGGGTGCACCCCTTTAGGGGGCACAGAGGAATGTTTGGGGGGGGGGAACGCAGCAGGGCCTGAGCCAGCCCGCATAGGAGGTGGGGCAGGAGCGCCACCCAGCCACACTCCACCCCCAGCTCTCCTTTGTCCCCGGCCCCAGTCCTGCCCCCAGCCTCATCCCCCAGTCCTGGCTCTGTTCCTGGCCCCAGACCTTCCCCCGGCTGTGGGCCTCAGTGCCCTTACCCCTGCCTGTGCCCCTGCCTGCCATATCCTGGCTCCAGGGGGTGGGGGGGAGCAGAGAGGGGTTAGGGGGTACAACTCTGAAAAGTTTGGGGACCACTGCCTTAGCCTCTCCTGTCACGGTTCCTCCCCCACTCTGAACTCTAGGGTACAGATGTGGGGACCTGCATGAAAAACCTCCTAAGCTTATCTTTACCAGCTTAGGTCAAAACTTCCCCAAGGTACAAAATATTACACCTTGGACTGGCCGCTACCACCACCAAACTAATACTGGTTACTGGGGAAGAGCTGTTTGGACGCGTCCTTCCCCCCAAAATACTTCCCAAAACCTTGCATCACCAGCCATGTGCACGTCATTTATAGGCATCCTAAGGAGCTTCATCAGGCTGATTCCAAGGAAGACAATTTAGCTGTCGCTGGGGATTGTTTTCTATAGTGAGGGACTGAAAAGAAAGGGAACAGTAACTGTGTTTTATTTAAATGTCCAAAGTACCTCCCCATCCATTTATATAATCCAGATCCTGTTTTTCAAACACACACACACAGGACACCACATGCCCAATGCCAATTGCAGAGAATTACTGTAGAACTGTGCCATCATTGCTCTTGACATTTCTTCAGGAGGCAAAACCCCGGCCATTCGTTAATTTCCCTTTGAGTTCACTGCACTCTGCTGGCATCTTAACCAAAGGTTACAACCACGAGAGAAAGCGTTAGGGCTCTGGCTGAACTCCCTGAGCTGAATGCCTGTCTCTCTCCAAGCCGCTGGCAGCTGCAGGGGCTGCCAGATCCCTTTAGACTGTAACGATGAGCCATCTGCAGCTGGGCAAATGCTGTCTTATCTTCTCTGGGTGTTGGCTGTGGCTGCTGCTCCTCTTTGCAAGGAGGAGCTGTGCTCTGCTAGTGCAACGAGTTCTCCAGTGTCAGCGCTCTCACCATCACTCACTGATTCACACACTCAGTCCCTGGGTTCCCATCCCCCTGTGCTCAAACACAGGCTCTTCCCCGCCCAACACCCATCTCTCCTAGTCCCTAAACACTGGATCGCTCCAGGTGCCTGGAGGTCTTTGTGAATAAAGGGCACAAAAGGTTCCTCGGATACCCAGTCCATAGGACACTGGCTGGGGAACCAGGCAAGATGGGGGAGAAGATTCCAGCTGAGGCAGGGAATCCCAGCAGCTGGGAAGGTGGACGGGCTGATCGGGCCTTTTCCTTTGCTGACCCAGGCAGAGCCAGAGGAGGGCTGCTGTCTCCTAACAGCAGAGATGGGTAACCAGACTCTGAAAAGTCAAACGGTGACGACATTTGTGGAATCAGCAAATATATTAACTGTCCAAAACCTTAGTTAATGCAGAGCTAAGGTTGCCCAGTGCTGCCTTGTGCCCTTCCACAATGTGGAGAGTGGCTAAACTTACACCTCTAAAATCCAAGAAATTAAGGTAAATGTCATTCCCACTGTGCAACCTTAACTCTGCCAGTGAAAGCCATGTCCCTCAGGGCAAGGGTGAAGCCATGGGAACATGGGAACATTTTGTCGTTCTGGGGTGGTTTGTGTGGGGCACGCTCAGTTTTTGAGTGTAAGTGAGAGCTGCTCACTGTGCCTGACCTACCCCAGAGTCTTCCCTTAGCAACAGAAGGTGGCCGAATTTGTCCTACACTGCTCATCAGTGCTCTATTCCTGAAGCGTTCTGTCACATCTGCAAAGGTAGAGAGCAAATGTGTGTTATCGGTATGTTGGGACTTCACTCAAAGAGGGCAGAGTTAAGGTTATGTTGTGGGGGTAGCATTTACTCTAATGTAATATTTCCTGCTTTTCATGGGGGTTAAGTTTGCACAGGGTTTCAGAGCAATCTGAATGGTAAAAGCAGCTCCTTACTGGGAGGCTGTATCTGAGGAACCCCGAGACCAAACGACCACAACCTCCCACCACTAACTCTGCCCCCGGCCCAGAGGAGGCACGGCAATTTTCAAGACAATCCAAGCCCACATGTGGGTTTTAGAGCACACAGGAAAACTGGCAGTTAAAAAGGAAGCTAGTCTCAACTTTAACTGCAACTGCTCCGGTCTAACCCACTTCAGCCAGCCCCCGTCAGGGCACTTATTCACTTTCTCCCCAGTGCGTTCTCAGATGTCTACTGCGGGTTGATTTCTGACTGAAGCTTTTCCCGCACTTGAGGCACTTATAGGGTCTCTCCCCAGTGTGAACTTTTTGGTGCCTGGTAAGGTTTGAGCGCCGACTGAAGCTTTCTCCACACTTCAGGCAGGTATAGGGTTTCTCTCCTGTGTGAGTTGTCTGATGCCTAATAAGACCAGTCCTATCACGGAAGTTCTCCCCACACTCAGGGCACTTATGAGGTTTAGATCTCTCTCCGGTGTGGATTCTCTCATGTCTAAGAAAGGATGACCAGTTACAGAAGGTTTCCCCACACTGAGAGCATATGAAGGTTTTTGCTTCTGTGTGGACTCTCTGGTGGCCAATAAGGTGTGATCTCTCACCGAAGCTTTTCCCGCAGTCAGGGCACTTATAGGGTTTTTCTCTCGTGTGGATTTTCTGATGTTTTTTCAGGGTTGGGATGCCAATAAAGCTCTTCCCACACTGAAGACATTTATGAGGTCTTTCTCCTGTGTGGGTTCTGCGATGTATAATAAGGTATAAACTCCGACTGAAGCTTTTCCCACACTCGGTGCAGGTGTTTTTCCTCTCCCCTTTGGAGGATCTCTGGTGCATCATGTTTTTACTAAGATTCGTCGAACCACCGTCAAGTTGAGTGGATTTACCCGCGTTCTTCCCTGGCTGGTTTCCCTGCTGTCTCTCTGGCCTGCACTGAGACCCACCGGCTTTTCCGTGCTCTGGACTCCAGGACACAGTCCCTTCAGATCTACCCAATAACGTCCCGTGAGTTTCAACTTGCTCAGGATCTTCCTGCTGAGGGTTCTCTTCCACATTCTCACTCACCATTCCCTCACCTGCTGGGACAGAGAGAGAGAGAATCTAAACATGAGTCATTCCCTGCGCTGGAGAAGGAAAGGAGAGAAACAAACCCAAATAGCACTGGAGAATCTGAAAAATCAGGAACAAAATCCTCCCCAAACTTTTCCCAAGGGAGAGAGAGAAAGGGACAAATCTGGACACCACGTCCCATCTGAAAAATCAGAGGTAGTGAGGGCAGGAGAGAGGGCGCTACTGCCAAGTGTCTAGAGTTGTAGGAACAACTCTGATCTGGCTAAGATGAAGCAGACCCTGGGGGGCTTTAGAAGTAGGGTTGCCAACTTTCTAACTGCAGAAAATCGAACACCCTTGCCCCGCCCCCTGCCCCAAGTCCCCACCCCTGCTCACTCCACCCCCTTCCCTCCATCACTCGCTCTCTCCCACCTTCGTTCACTCGCTCATTTTCACTGCAAGGCCTGAGCAGGCACCAGTAGAAGGCCAGGAGCTGCAATAGTTTGAATGTGGGAGACGGAACGTGTGACTCACATAGCCTTCGCCTCACCAGGGAGAGATTTTAAACACTACTTTTTAACTGCGTCTGCAATGCAACGAAGATACAAACAAAATAAAACAAAACCAGGTTTAATGAGCGTGGCCAGTGAAGCGACTTACGTTCATACTTCTGCTCTTGCCTCGCTGCCGCCACAAGCTCCTTCGCTGCTTTTGTCTTCAAAAATCCAGCAAACTCGGCACATGTCACTGTGTAGTTGAAGTGCACGAATAGCTCAGCTTTCACCGCGCCCACACGGAGCCGATTCCTTTCGCCAGTCCTCAAGTTCTTCATAACACTGAAAACGCGTTCCACAAAGGCGTTGGTGGGTGGTACGGCAAGCACATGCTGCACAATTTTAAGTAAGTTCGGGGCCTCCCAGTGCTTAAAGAATTCTACCCACACCTCGGAGACACTGATTCGACGGCGGCGCTCTTGTTGCTGGGGGCACAATGGCAATTCAGCATCATTTGTCAAACTCTTTAGGGCTGGTAGCGCATCGTTCAGTGAGCACATTTCTGTAAATAGTTCATCTCCGTCTACTTGAATGTCCCAGTTTGCAGTCAAAGCACACAGTTTGTCTAGCTCAAGAGGTCCGTCTAGGTTGAGTGGTGCACACAGCACATAGAAAGAGTTTTCGCTGAAATCAAACCACTTTTCTAGGTACTGCAGCATGCGTGTGTAAGCCCGTTGGGCATCTCCAACAAATTTATTCTGCTCATTAGGCGGCAGTTTCTTCAAGAACTGCGTCGCCTTGTACCCATAGAAGCCTTGCTCTTGTCGATTCTGAATCTCTCTTCTCAGCCTGTTGAATACGCCATACAGTTCAGTTACCTGAATGTAATCACTTTCAAGAACCTTTACGGTGTTGTTAAATTGGCTCAGAATGTTGTGCACAAAGTAGACGTACAGCTCGGGAAGTGTAACAATGTCATCATCGGATACTGCATCCTCCTGCTCAGAGAGAAAGGCCCATATTGCGCAGCTCACTTTTTCCTCTCCTTTCTTCACAAAGTAAGATTTGAGGGCAGGCCAATGCTTCAGTAACCTGTCTACGGCAGTGAAAAGGGTCAAAAAATGTGTAGGTACATGGCGTAAGATTTCCGAATAGTCTGTCTCCAGGAAGTCAAAGAACTCTTTAAGCTCACTAATGTTCTTTGCACTGGATGAGAATTCACTGAAAACCTTGATGACCAAGTTCTCTACATCATAAGAGAGCATTTTCAAGCCATGTTTTGCTGTGTTGTGCACTATGTGAGTGCTGCAATGCCCTGGCACAAGATTTGGTAAATCCAACATTTGTTTTAGGTGCACCAAAACAGACTTGTGCTTTCCAAAATTGACAGATGCGTTGTCTGCTCCATATGCCACAATTTTATTATGTATCAGACCAGCATTTTGAAGACAACTTCTTACGTTGTTTGCGATTGCCTCTGAGGTCTCATCTGCATCCTCGAAAAAGTCTAGGATACATGTGCAGCTTCCCTTATCTTTATTAAAGTAGTGGAGGGCAACTGGGAATAATTTTGTGTTCCCTTTATTCCAAGCATCTGTCACTATTGAGAACGATGCTGATCCAATGTCTTGCACAGCCAGTTTTAATGAATGAGGGGCTAATACATTCTCAATCAAAGCCTCCGCTTTTCTCCTTCCACAGTGAATTTTGGAAGCTATCTTGGAATCAGTGAAAATGGAGGGGTACAGTTTATTTCCACAGTCTTGAGAATGGTAGCTGTGGTGGTGTTTAACTCCATGGTATGTTAAGAGCAATTCAGCCGTGCACACCTGTTCTTCTTCGGAGGTATCAGGCAATACGAAGAATTTATCGATTATATTGGACTGGACTTGTGCTCGTACTTTGATTTCGTGACCCGCTGTCTCTGCATGATGCTGGATAGCTTTTACAGAATCAAACTGAATCTTGAATTGAACACGACAAATAGAACAGTATCCCGACTCCTCACTTGCCTTTGAAAGCCAATTCTGATACTCTGGGAGTTGCAACCACTCGTCTTTAAAAGAGCACAGCCTTCGAATCCTTTTCTTTTCGGGTTCCGCCATTTCACCTCGCACTAGTGTAACTGCAGCACAATTTAGCTGATAGATAAAACAGTGTTGACTGTGGATGGGGAAACGCTAACTACATTACTGACCGTTGATGCCGGCTGGCTTAGCTCTTTAAAGGCTAGTTGATCCCTACTGCTTCTGATTGTAGACTGAAAAAGTTATTCAAAGATTCAATCATATATATTGTTTTGACAGATATATTACGCTAATTTTAGGTTTTATTTTTTACAGCACACTAGAAAATGATAGAAAATTATTGTAACCGGACTTACATGGTGTCCGGTCAATACTTCTGATTGCACAGGTCCCCTTAAAACTGGACTTTTTCTATTCTATTCTATTGTATTATATTAGCCTCTATAATTTGTCATAAGCTATTTTCTGTTTTCAGTGGAGCTAAAGTTAACACAGGTGTTTTGACCAGCGTGTGTAACATCCGGTTCTGCAAAGACCTCTCTATATTTGCATCAGTTCAATTAGCACCACCCTGCGAACAGCATGAAACTGCAGCCGGCACATCAAACAGAAAACGGCATGCTTACAGTGTCACCATTTTTCATGGTTAGTACAGTTTTATTAAGCCATGACAAAATGATGTGAGAGCTATAAGATAACAATATCATTTACTCTGGATACCAGCTGCTCTCAAGATTCACAAAACAAGGCACTAACCTGTTGATATATTAACTCAACTGTATTAAGATAATAGAGTCAGAATTTTGTTTTAACCTTTAAGACAATAAAAAACCCACCCAGAAGAGAGCAGGGCATAGTTTAAAAAATATCTATCTGCCATATACATGGTAAGATGGGGATATTCAATGGTCATCATCCTGTCCTGACGCTTACATTGTCACCTCATCTCAAAATATCGCCATATTGGTGATGGGCAGTTGCAATGGGGTGCTATTTTTATGGGTGCCAAGTAACCTTGAGACTTCTGGCCATACCAAAAATGGTGGTTTACTTGCACAATCTGGAGTGAAGGCAACCCTTAATTTATAGGATTTGGACCCTCTGCTAGAATAGTGGTTATTGCTAAATGCTATACAAAAGAAGAGGACACCGGTTAACTGGAGAAAATGTATGTAATAACTAAAACCCCCCCACACACACCCCAAAAGCCATGTCTTAAAGGTTTTATATACATATAGATAAAGGAAAACAACAGTACATTACATGTAAAATTGGTTATAAATGGCCCTAGGTAGATTTCAGTAACATCAAACTGCATTCTGCTAGCTAATTATCATTATGATTAAACATCTACCTTAGTGCAAAATACTGGGTAGGCGCTTTAGGACTCAGACTAATCAAAAAGCAAGATTAATCACTGATGCAGGTCACCTTTTCCATAACTCTGTCGATACAAAGCTGCTACTCACTGCTTTTTACCACCGAGTAATTTATATTGGAAAAAACAAAAGGATCTGAAATACTGGATTAATTACATTCCTATTACGTGGGGACCAGCCAAAAGTCTCACCATTCCAGTGCAAAAATACTAGCTGTATAGAGGACAGAGAATTAGATTAAATCCAGTGATATATCTTCTAGGTTATATCTTTTATAAAAAGTGCAACATGATTCCACCTTAAGTGCTCGACACATTGAAGTAATGTTGTAAACATTATTTATTTGTATGACAGTAGCACTTACACCAGACAATTGCACTAAGCAATGTACACGTCTGTAACATACAGTCCCTGCCCCAAAGGTGTTACCGTCTACATATGAGACAAAAGGTGGATCTAGCGAACAGACAGGGGGAGCAACGGCAATGCAAGCTTCTCTGTGTTGCCCTCACCAACGTGCCTCAGCTGTGCGGTGGAGCCTCCCAGCCATGAGGTATCTTGTTGCTCTTGATTCCCACTTCTGTCTCTTTGCTGGGAGTGCCAGTTATAACACGAACGTGGGACTGAACCTAGGGCGTGATGCTGCAAGCCCTTGTTCACCTGAATATTCTTATGGAACCGAATGGGACTAATTACTGGCCTACAGCTGGATTCACACCCTTGACCTGAGGAGGACAGGGTCTGGCTCCCACTAACTAGTACTCTGAGCCTCCTAATCTCCCAGCCCTTCATTGTTGGGACACTGTTCTCCTCACTAACAGATAAGGCTACATTTTAGTCCTGGGTATTTTTAGTAAAAGTCATGGACAGGTCACGGGCAGTAAACAAACATTCACAGCCCCTGGCCTGTCCATGACAGTAACATTCCAACATGGCCCCAAATGAACTGACAACAGGGGCCCTTGGAAAAAATTCCATCCCAAGGAAATAAAAATTCTCAAAAAAGGAGGAGAAGGATTCAGCAGGTCGACCTCAGGGGGATAAAAACAGCTGGTGACCCCGAGTCCCCCAAGCCTATTTCTCACAGCCACTGGAGCTCCCCTACAGAACAAAACTGAATTAGCTGGAATTACTTACCAGCTTCTAAACAGCACACAAGAATGAACTAGCATACAAGGTAATTAGCTGTACCACAAGGCCATATTACTCACTCACCCATCCTTAGCATGTTCTCTGCTCTGCCACCTGGTTATCAAGTACCCCTCTGCCTGCTGCCACCCCCTCCCAGACAAGGGTTCATATTTAGCTCCTGAGTTGGGAGTTAGACGCTATCATATCTTGTGTGGGCAAGGTTTTCCTTATAAAAGAGCTTTTCCTTTACCAAGAGTCCTCAAAAAGAATTTTAGAAATTAAACATATAAGTCCTAGTTCTGTCAGAATATGTACTTCAGCAGGGTTGTTGTTAAAGATCATGTATATTTTCTTAATCATGTATGATTGTACGTTAATGTCTCTTTTGGTGCTAAAAACAACTTTTTGAACATTAATTTTACTTACATTTGCTGTTTCAAATTTAGAAGCAGAAACAGAAATCCTGAATGATTCAGCCTGAATCGTTCTGTTCTTTGAGCTGGACTGCTCCACTCTGTAGCTATGTTTCTTTGTCTGTGTCACCCATCACAGTAGTATCTAAGCACATAAATACTAAATTACAGGACTTTTATAATCTCACTGTGATTTTTACTTTGTAATATCACTCATAAATACATGGCAATTTCAGCAATGGTGGGACTTTTCCAAATCCTTGATTGGATTTAAAGTTTGGACATGTTTTTAATTATATGGCCTGAACACTAAAGGGAAATCTCAGGAAGGAGTATCAGATACTGTGGTGGCTAGAGCAAACAGGGCCCTTAATACCAAAGGACAGAACATCTGGGAACTACTAAACTTGCTTTTCATTCCAGCAGCTACAGGACCTTCATTAATTTCTTGTGTACTGTAGTTCATTTGGGAAGTTTTGCAGCTTTAACAAACAGGTTTGACACTTGCTTAATTCTCATCCCCAACCTCTAGCTTGCTCCCTGGCCTGCGGAGGTTAGCAAACACAGTGGGGGTGGCAAGGGTTAGCCCGTGGCACTGCTATAGGCCGCAGACCCAGGCAGGGCCAGGCCACTGCACCAGGGCCCAGGATCGGCAAGAGCCAGAGGTCCGAGACCAGAAGGGCCCCACTGGTGAGCTGGGAAGAGGCTAGAGGACGCAGCACCAACAGGATGTGGGGCCCTACAGGGGAGGATGTGCAGGAGTCCCTGAAGGCCACAGAGCCCCGAGAGGGGCTCTCACATCTGCCTCCCCTCCAGCAGCCCCATTCCCAGAGCCCCTTGCAGCGCTCCGAGATGGGGATACCTTGAGCTCCTGGGTGCTGGCGACGGGGAGACAGAGGGCAGGGTCACCTCCAGGGCACGGACCGCAACTCAAGCCTCGGCCAATGGGAGCTGCTGCTGCGTGGGGGCAGCACGTGGAGCCCCCCTGGCCACCCCTCTGCCTGGGAGTAGGACATGCTGGCCATTTCCCGGGAGCCGCGCGGAGCTGGGCAGGGAGCCTTCCCAGCCCTGCTGCACCTCACCAACAGGCCCTTAACGGCCGGTCAGCAGTGCTGTCAGCCACCAGGGTCCCTTTTCAACTGGGTGTTCTCGTCGAAAACCGGACACCTGGCAACCCTATTTAGAAGGCGCTGGTGGGAATTACAGCTTCGCTTGCTGATACTTAACTGTGTCAAGTGATTTGATTCCTCACCCTCTCAGCAGCTCCCTTTCCTTTCCCTGGCTTTTCACCCCATTCCAACCGGGAAACTACATCAACCCTGGAAATCCTGCTCAGGGGAAAGAGAACAAGCGAGACCTGATGATTCTGCGGGATATTTCTCACAAAGCATGTTCCGTGATTTTAAACCTAAGCCCGTTATAAAGCAGTACAATCCTAAAAACACACTCAGCAGTATGTCTTCGTCAGTCACATTTCTTTCCAAATACAGACAAATTCCTTCAGTTCAAAAGGTGTATGTATGGGAGGGGAGGGGGATCTGAGAACATGTTATATAAATATTTTTAAAATAGCGGGAACGGGGGCAAGGTGTGAGGAGCTTTGTTTTTTTTTAATCAAACTTTGAGGATGAGATGGAAAATGGCAAAATCTGAGGAGATTTGATATTAATTGTCGATAACTGGAGAAAAATGTGAGGGGATTTTATATCCTTATTCAGTAACTAGGGAGAAAAGAGGCGACTCAAGGGGAATTTAGATCTGTACTCAGAATTGAAGAATTCAGTAAGAAAATTGCTTTGTTGCAGAAAGCACAACTTTTAGCACACACCACAAATGTGAGTGGTGTTGCGACCCCGTGCACCAGGTTGCAACACCCACCTTCGTTCCCTCTAAGCTGCGTGGCCATGCACCAGGCTCTCAAGAGCCGCCCAGGCAGGTGGGGAGAGGTGCCCCTCCACCGGCCCAGCCCAGGCCCACCAGAGCTGCCACTCTGTGGGGACTGGAGGAATGGGGGACGGTATCCATCCCCTTTGGAGGGTACAGGACTCTGCCGCCCACCTGACACTGAACAAGAGTTTAGGGCCTGTTTGTGGTACTGACTGCACCAAAACAGCTATTTTAAATAGCCGTGGCCATGACTTTTGAACAAAAATACACCCACACCCCCAACTTTCTTACAGCATTAGTAAGAGATAATTAGAGAGAAAATGTACAAAATCTGGGGAGATTTTATCTCTATCTTGCGTAACTGATGCCCCCAGGTCAGCCACCGACATGGGCAGCAGGGACCTCTGGGTGATGCTGCCTTAACAGGGGCAGGGACAGGATGAGCTGGAAGGTCCCAGGGCAGTTGGGAGCGGCAGGAGTGGAGCATGGACAGGGGGTTGGCAAATTGGGTCAGGGCAAACTGGGGTTCGTCTCAGTTGAGGACACTAAGGGACAGATTTTTAAGCAATATTTATGCGCCTAAAGACACAGATGGATGCTTCTGAAAACCGCACTAGAGACCTATCTGCATGTTTAGGCACCTAAGTCCTTTTTAAAAATATGGCCCGTATTCCAGCAATGGAGGAGGGGCCGGTGATTGGCAGCTGGGGTTGGGGATCGAAGTTGGGCTGAGGGGAACTGTGGAGTTGGGGTGTGGCAAACGGGCTGGGCAGTTTATTGATATTCCATAATTTGGGGAAATGGGGCACTGTCTGCAGAGGATTTCATATCAGTATTTAATGAGTAGTTGGGAGTTTAACCCAGTCACTCAGGGTCCAGCCAACTGCCCCGTTAGCAGCCGGGCAGCACCACTCCCCCGTGTTCTGTTCTATTTGGTCCTTACAGCCCCTCATGCCTGCAGGGTCCCAGCACCGTCTAGCTGGGCACCAGCCACACGTCTCACATTCGTCCCCTGGGATTCTCGCCTGCTCCCTCCTCTCCCCAAAGGGGAATTTCCATGAGGTTTTTTAAAATGTAATTTATTATTTGTGTGTCTGTGGATGTGATGCCTGTCGTCTCTGCGAATTACTGAAGGCAGGTGTAAAAAGTGCACCTGGCCCTGGGAAGGCAGCATGGGGATGCTTTTGTCCCACAGCCTGGGAGCAGCTCCTGAGAAAGCTCTTTGTGTAGCTCTTTATCTCCAGCCCCAATGAGCTCTACCCCACCTGCTCACGGCTACGCTGTGCCCGAGGAACGGAGCTGTGGACCATGGCTCTTCTCCTGAAGCTTCAAATGATATTTAGGTCCCCTGGGCCCAGACCACTGAGCAGCAGAGACTGAATGGGGGGAGGCTCCCGGCTGTGATGTTTACTACATATGGGGCAAGACAGCAAGTGAGTCAATTTTAATGTACATAAAGTGTGTGTGTGGGGGGGGATTAAGACATGAGGGGGAAAGTTGATTAGTGGGGAGTTTATTCCCCTTCTTCAGGCCCTCTCCACATATCTGCGATAGTAACTCAGGGCAACACCTTCTCTGCAAAACAAGGGGAAATTGTTGCAGATTAAAAGGGTAGGAAACACCGCATAATCCAAGGTTTTTATATGTTGTGTATTATTAGTGGGAAAATAAGGCAACATCAGAGGGATAATCTTCAAGAATTTGAGAGGGGGGAGAGAAGGAGGGGGAGAAAGAAAGAACATTCTGTTTTTACCCCCCTTCAGAAACATCAGGGCAGCTTGAAAATGGGGGGCATTGCTGAATTTTGAACAAACAGATATTTTCTTTCAAGTATTTACTAGAATCAAACCAATTAAAAAATGTTTAAACTATCTGAATAAAAGTCCCTTCTCCTCTCAATCAAGTCATACAGCACCAAATTTTCACAGGCTCTGAGCACTCATAACTACCACTGATTTCTGGTGCAGTGATGGAAAATCTGGCTCTGAGGTACTACGGGGATTAGTGCTAAAAAAAATCCTGAGATAAGGCAAATTAAAATTGATTCTATTTCTTCAATGCTACAGATCTACTGGTTCTCCAGGTGCCACAGCCTCTCTTAGAAAAAAGAAAAGGAGGACTTGTGGCACCTTAGAGACTAACCAATTTATTAGAGCATAAGCTTTCGTGAGCTACAGCTCACTTCCTCAGATGCATATCGTGGAAACTGCAGCAGGCTTTATATATACACAGAGAATATGAAACAATACCTATTCCCACCCCACTGTCCTGCTGGTAATAGCTTATCTAAAGTGATTTCCAGCACAAATCCAGGTTTTCTCACCCTCCACCCCCCCACACAAATTCACTCTCCTGCTGGTGATAGCCCATCCAAAGTGACAACTCTTTACACAATGTGCATGACAATCAAGCTGGGCTATTTCCTGCATAAATCCAGGTTCTCACATCCCCCCCACCCCCATACACACACAAACTCACTCTCCTGCTGGTAATAGCTCATCCAAACTGACCACTCTTCAAGTTACCTTGCAAGGTAGCCTGTTTCCTCTTGTTTTTTCCTACCCCCCCCCCCAGATGTTCTGGTTTAACTTGGATTTTAACTTGAAGAGTGGTCAGTTTGGATGAGCTATTACCAGCAGGAGAGTGAGTTTGTGTGTGTATGGGGGTGGGGGGGATGTGAGAACCTGGATTTATGCAGGAAATAGCCCAGCTTGATTGTCATGCACATTGTGTAAAGAGTTGTCACTTTGGATGGGCTATCACCAGCAGGAGAGTGAATTTGTGTGGGGGGGTGGAGGGTGAGAAAACCTGGATTTGTGCTGGAAATCACTTTAGATAAGCTATTACCAGCAGGACAGTGGGGTGGGAATAGGTATTGTTTCATATTCTCTGTGTATATATAAAGCCTGCTGCAGTTTCCACGATATGCATCTGAGGAAGTGAGCTGTAGCTCACGAAAGCTTATGCTCTAATAAATTGGTTAGTCTCTAAGGTGCCACAAGTCCTCCTTTTCTTTTTGCGAATACAGACTAACACGGCTGTTACTCTGAAGCCTCTCTTAGGGTACTTAAGACAAGAACTTACAATATTTAAAAACAGACATAGCAGGGGAGAAGAAAAAAAACCTTTGGACCTTTTTACTGATCATAAAAAAGCAAAAAGGGTCACAAAACTGGCCAGTTTGTTCTTCGGCAGGCCACCTTTAAAAACCCTGGGTACACCATCTGACTCGCTGTTCTGGCTGGAAGCAACAGAAGCTAAGTAAACTGGCTAAACCTGTAATCAGAGCTCTCTGCCACCGTGTAGTCGCTCTAATAAATAGCATGCGGAGGGGACAGGGAAAGTGCCAACACTAGGAGAGGAAATGTCTCCCTTTGGGGATGAAATGTGACAGACCTTTTCTCCCCAGCAAAACATCACTATTTTTAAAGCCACTATTAAGGCCTGGGTGTGTCAAACAGAGATTTATTAAGGGGCCCCCTTGCTCTGTGTGTGGCCTCAATAAAAAATAGTCAGTTTGCTCAGATGTGGGGGGGAGGGAGGGAGAGCAGGACCCTGATGCTTCCAAGAGATCTGTGTGCAGCATTTCAGGGACCGTCGCATTATTCCCAGCAAGAGGTGTGCGTGAGGAAAGGTTCATAAACACAAACATGCTCCACGTCATGCTGGGCCTGACATGTCGGACAAAGCAAACACATCACTGCCAACACTTCCATGTTGGGTAGATTTGTCTGTCTGGCAACGCAGGCTTTGAGGGAGGAGGGGCTGGGAAGGGGGTTAGATTAGATAAAGGAGGAATAAAGCCCTCCTTCTCCCGTGTCCCCTCTGCTACTTGCTCTTCTCCTCTCCCTGTTACTTGTTAAACCTACCACATTTCAAACTGTCTCTCCCTCCCCTCCCCTCCCCTTCCTTCCTTCCTGTTCTCTCCATCTTATTTTCATCCTGGCAACTCTGCTCCCCAGAGATACAGCGGAGAAACCCCTCCGGGGGCCTGTTTATGACCCCGCGGCCATCCCTTTCTCACTATTTTCCTCCCATTCCCAGGTTTGCTCCTTGACCAGACAGCAAGTGTGAAAAATTGGGACAGGAGATGGGGGGTAACAGGAGCCTATATAAGAAAAAGATCCCAAAATCGGGACATCTGGTCACCCTAGCTGAAGGCAGCAGCCCCCTTGCCCGTTTTCTCGGCTCTGATCCCTCCTACATACATATTAACAAGAGAGCTGATTCCCCAGGGTGCAAGATCTGAGGCTCCTGGGGCAGACAGTCACTTTCCTGCCCATCCCCAGCCCTTTCAACCTCTCCCTCACTCCCCTGGGGTCTCTGCCTCAGGAGTTAATCCCAGCAAAGATGGCGGCAGCAGAAAGCCTTGCAACAGGCTGCACAGACAGGCTCCTGTTCTTTAATCTCCCTGCAGTCATCACAAGCACTGTCAGCCGAAACATTCCAGTGACCCAATTTTGGGTCCCGATCCACAAGTTGGAAAGTCTGGTCTAGAGCACATAGAGCCCCTTCCCCAAGGCATGGGAGCATGTGTAATTCTGTGTGCAAGTAAATGACAGAAAGGTAGGAGATGTGTCATTCCATGTGTAACAATCTACAGAATTGTAATTTCAGTTGTCTCACCCTCTGCGCTGTGGCGGAGGGACTCGGTGTCACCCGGCTCCCAGGTCCTCCAGTTGCTGGACATTTTTATTACAGTGTCATGGGAACTGGGCTGAGTTGGGCATCACTCGAAAGGCCTCCCTCCCATGAACACGCATGTACCAAGCATGTTTGTAATTTGTTTAAATTATACTTTAACACAGGCACGTCGTCCCAGGCAGCCTCACAAAGATAAACTGTGGCCCTTGACCGACGATCCTGTGACAAGGTGGGTGAGGTCATATCTTTTACTGGGCCAACTTCAGTGAAGGTGCTGCAAAGAAGGGCTGTCTTAGAAAAAAAGAGGAGTGGGTATTTGGGGGGACATGGTCTTAAACTGCTGCAAGGAAGGCTTGAGTTGGACATTAGGAAAAACTTTCTAACTGTCAGGGTAGTTAAGCACTGGAACAAATTGCCTAGGGAGGTTGTGGACTCTCCGTCACTGGAGGTTTTTAAGAACAGGTTAGACAAACACCCATCAGGAATGGTATAGTTATTACCAGAGAGCCATGCCGTCCATAGGACGGATTGGGGCAGTCACTCCGGGCCCTGCGCTTTGGGTGGCCCTGCTCCTCCACCGCACCCCCGCCTCAGGAGGACCTGGCAGGGCCAGGGCAGTGCGGGAGCAGGGGCCAGCAGCCGTGCTACCAGCCTGGCCCTGCTGCGCCCTGCCAGCTCCTGGCATCGCTCAGAGGCAGGGCTTGGGGGAAGGGGTGGAGTAGGGGCGGGGCCTAGGGTGGAGCGTGGGGGGTTGTCCCGGGCCCCGCACCCCCCCTAGGGATGGCCCTGGTTATTACATGGTCTTGCCATGAGTGCAGGGGACTGGACTAGATGACCTTTGAGGTCCCTTCCAGTCCTACACTTCTATGATTCTATGCCATATTTTCTCTTTTCTGCCTTTTTCCCCCTTTCTTGCTGTTTTAAAACTTTCCCGGTTATCTCTGAAAGGTGGCTGTACCTCTGTAATATGTAACTAGGTCTATGATTATAGTTTCTCTTTCTATCACTCGTATTTGGTCACCTTTGTGAAATTGTTTAATCAGCTTTATTTAGAATGGCATTAACCACAGACTTCATGCATCTGATGAAGTGGGTTTTAGCCCACAAAAGCTTATGCCCAAATAAATTTGTTAGTCTCTAAGGTGCCGCAGGATTGCTCGTTGTATTAACCGCATTAAAATTATTTTTCTCTAATGCTTCTATATATGTATTGATACTTCTTTATGCTGCTGTTACCAAGGTGTGGGCTATAATACAGACTTACATCAATCCACACCCCGAAGGACATGGTTATATCAACCTAACCCCTAGAGTAGCCAAAGGGAGGTCGGTGGGAGGGTCTCCCTTCTCCTCTCCTGGAGGTGGATTCACTATGCCAATGGGAAAGGTCTCTCCCTTCGGCCTAGAACGTCTTTACATTAAAGTACTGCATCTCTACCAAAGCAGGGTTTTAGGTGTAGGCCTGCCCTAAGGTTTTGTCAATTATTTAATGACTATTTAGAAATGCACGGACTGCATTAAAATTCGCTTTTGCTAAGAATGCATGTTAGCAATGTATTCTTCTGCCATTAAGACAAGGAACACCTGTCTGCTGGACTTGATTTAGAATTGCACTAAATGTACAGAATCCCCATATTTTTTCTCAGAAAATGGCATAAACGCTATATTTATGCCTTTAATTGCAAGGCTCCCAATAAGGCTACATTCGGTGGAGAAGGGAGGCGCAAGAGGGCTGCTTTATACCCCAGCTGAGCGCTCTGACACTGGGCTAAACCCGCCTCTTCCTTGCGAACAGGGCACAGGCCTGAAGGCCAAGACAGGGCTGCAGGGGAGACCCCCACGCAGGGGGCGGTGCCGCCTCCCTACGCCCAGGATTTCGGAACCTCTCCCCAAGAGCCGAGCGGGGCCCAGTCGCATTTAAAAAAACAGGTCTGCAGCCTGCCCAGGTCCACAAAAATATCTAATCACCCACTGAAATCAGGGGACAATAATCCCGGAGGGTGGGATTTTATAGGGACAGTCCCGACAGTCCGGGCTTTTTCTGATACAGGTGCCTATTACGCCCCTCGCACACACACTCTGTCCCGATTTTTCACACTTGCTACCTGGCCACCCCCATAGGAGCCGAAATACCTTTGCGGCCCGGGCCCAGTGAATGGCCCAGCGTCGCACCCAGGCTGGAGCGGAGCTCAGACCCCAGCAGCCCTCTCCCGAAGTCCAAGTCAGGGCTCTAGCCGTGGGGCAGTTTAACCAGAGACTGTGGAGGGGTCCGTCCCGGGGCCCCATAACCCGCCGCCGCCCCCCCCCGGGGCCCCATAACCCGCCCCCCCGGCAGGCGGGTTTCTCCCCGCGGCAGGCGGGGGCCGAGTCTCGCTCACCTTTGGGGGGCGCGGGGGGTCCCCGCGAGGAGACGGGCCTGGGCCGGGCCAGCAGCAGCAGGGGGGTTGCGGGACACGGGCGGGGCCAGCAGCGGGGTTGCGGGGCCGGGCTGAACGCGGCAGTGAATCCGATTCACTTCCTGCCCAGGGACCCGTTTCCACGGGACACGGAGCCCGCGGCTGCCTCCATTGTGGGCTGGGCTCACTGCCGGGCGGAGCCGCTGCTGGACCCCGCGGGGGGTGCGGGAGAGCCCGGCACGGACCCCCCCCCCCTCTGGGCACGGCCGGGGGGACCAGCCCCGGGCTCTGCCCGCCCCAGCCCCCACCCGGAGCCCGCAGGTGAGGGGCGGAGGCAGCGGGAGCCATGAGGGGGGGGGGAGGTTCCCGGCTCCGCTCCCCCCCATTCCCTGCAGCCCCCCGCCGCGGGGCAGTGCCTGGCCTGGGGGCGGGGAGAGGAAAAGCCAGGTCCTGCCTCTGCCCGGTCCCCGCTGCTGGGGGGACGCGCTGCCCGGGGTCGCCCGGAGCGGCTCCTCGGTCCTGCTCCGTCCCTGCCGGGCAGTGTCCGCTGCAGCGTTTCCGTCTGCAGGGGCCTGTTGAATGGGCTTCTCCCCCCGTCCAGGTCCCCAGCTGCATCTCCGGTGGAGGCAGCCCGGTGTGCATCCTTCGGGCTGGACTCCTCTGTCCCGGGAGGCATGCTGGGAAGGTGGGAGGCACGTACAAAACAGCAGCGGTTTGGGGGGGGGGGTAATATTTTTCTAATTAAAAAAATCTCTTTTCCGTCCCAGCAACTTTAGTGCCGTCGGCTCTGCATTCTACCACGAGCCTCCCGGGGCGGGACAAGCCGGGCTCTCGGACCCGGACCCGGACCCCCGGGCGGGACAAGCCGGGCTCTCGGACCCGGACCCGGACCCGGACCCCGGGGCGGGACAAGCCGGGCTCTCGGACCCGGACCCGGACCCCGGGGCGGGACAAGCCGGGCTCTCGGACCCGGACCCGGACCCCCGGGCGGGACAAGCCGGGCTCTCGGACCCGGACCCGGACCCCGGGGCGGGACAAGCCGGGCTCTCGGACCCGGACCCGGACCCCGGGGCGGGACAAGCCGGGCTCTCGGACCCGGACCCGGACCCCCGGGCGGGACAAGCCGGGCTCTCGGACCCGGACCCGGACCCCGGGGCGGGACAAGCCGGGTTCTCAGACCCAGACCCAGACCCGGACCCGGACCCCGGGGCGGGACAAGCCGGGCTCTCGGACCCGGACCCCGGGGCGGGACAAGCCGGGTTCTCGGACCCGGACCCCGGGGCGAGACAAGCCGGGTTCTCAGACCCAGACCCGGACCCAGACCCCGGTCCGGCAGCCTCAGCACTTTTTCACAAGTCTGAACTGAGCCGTTTCCGTGGGACCGCGGAGTCTGGACCGTCCGTCCGCAGGGGAAGAGTCTGGGAGAAATGGAGGGTCTCACTGGACACAAGCCGCTTCTGAAACCTCCGGTTTCCCTTCTCACCCTGCCAGGCTGCAGGATCACGTCCCCGTTTCGCTGGTGATGGTCCCATCCTGCCAGGTGCGCGGGAAGGGAAATGGCTGCGGCGGACCCGGTGACCTTCCAGGAGGTGGCTGTGTGTTTCACGGAGGAGGAATGGGCCCTGCTGGACCCGGCTCAGAGGGCCCTGTACAGGGACGTCATGCGGGAGAACTATGAGGCCGTGACCTGGCTGGGTAAGGATTCCTGTCCCCGGGGTGTGAGAAGCATCTGGGTCAGAGTCTGTGCAGGAATCTTCACTGGCCCCCCGGAATTCAGGGGGATCAGGCCATGTAATTTGCAGCCCCTTTGTGTAAGATACTGTCCCTGGGTCAGGGAATGTTCTGTACCTCAGTGGCCATAAGCTGATTATTGTGGGGAGAAATGGAAATTTATTTGGGGGTGAGGGATGGGGACAGATGCAGGAAGGCAAGTGGTAGGTGGAGGGGAATGGGAGTTAGGGGGAGGGGTAATAGGGGGCACAGAGAATCCCTGACAGGGGAGAGATGACTTGAGAGTGGGGGGAGATGAAGGGCGCACTGGAGGGGAGAGATGGCGTATAGGCAATAGGGGGCAGCGGGGGTGGGGAGAGGGGGAAATGGGGACACATAGAGTCTTTGCTATGGAGTAGAATGAGGAGCCCTGCTATGGGAGGGGGAGGGAAAGGGGCACACAACACAAACCCTGGAAGGGGGTGACGGGGTGGAAGGAGTCTCCGGTGTGTGCAGTGAGCTTGGTCTGCACAAGCAGCGAGGTGTGCGACCAGAGTGATGCAGAAGAATTGTGGGGGCTGTTCTCTGCACAGACACAAGAGAGGAAGGCTGCTCTCCTGTGTCAGGAACCAGGCTGGGACTCAGGAGACGGGTAGATCCCTGGTTGTGCCACAGACTCCCTGTCTGGGCTCTTGGCAGTCACTTAGGCTGGTTTCAGAGGGTCCAGAGGGAGGTGACTTGCACACCTCTCCCATTATGCTGCTTTGAAAGTCCCAGCTGTGATCTCTCTGGGCCTCAGTTTCCCCTCTGTGAAGTGGAGACTCTGCCCTTTGTCTGGCTCGTCTCTTGACAGCGAAAGCCCTTTGGGGCAGGGACTGTGTCTCACTATGTGAATGTTGGGGGCCTGCTGTCAGAGGAAGGGTGACCCAGTGGTTGGGGCACTGACCTGATGCTCTGGAGACCCGAGTTCAATTCCCTGCTCTGCCCCAACATCGTGCCTGACCTTATGCTAATAACCTGGGGCTAGATTCAGAGAGAAACTTAGCTGTGGTGACACTGAGTGTTGCCAGGTCTAGCTGCTGGGACTCACAAAGCCTGCATTATGAGCCTGCGCTCCCTGTAGTGAGGAGAGATGGCACACCTGGATGGGATTCACAACAGCCAGCAGCCTAGGTGGCTCCTCCCCTAACCTCGCCAGCTAGAGATGCCCAACAGAGGGGTGTTTGCTTAGCCCTGCCCCTCTCTCTGAAAGAAACACCTAAATCCCGTCTGCAGGGAGGCGTCTCGCTCTGCCTTGGAGTCTCAGCTGCAGGTGTGGGCTGTGGGTGATCTCCGGCTCCAGCTCCCTCTGTGCCAGAGATCTCTGTTTGGTGTCTTGTAGTCCTCGGACCCTGTGCTAATGGTACAAGGACAGACAGATAAGTACCACTGACAGCACAAAGGGGCCCTTATTCCAGCTGGGGATTCCAGCTGCTGCTGTAGTTGTTACTCTCTTTCCTTCCTGCAGTGGCAAAGGGTAATAAGAATTTCTTGTGCCAAACTTTCTGTCTTTGCTGGGGTTCCTCATCGTCAATGCTCTTCTCTTCTCCCTCCCTGCCTTAGGGGCTGCAGAAGCCCCAGGACTGCAGAGGTCTGTATGGAGGGGCTCCGCAGTGCCAGGCGGTGGACAGCAGCAGTGGGGAACTGATTGTCATGCCTGGCTAATTCTTTTGCTCCTGGTGGCTGTGTGGAGTTTGCATTCAGTCAATGCTGCCATTGTTTGAGGTTCACGAATTTCCAGCAGTGAAGCATGATGGGAACGGAACAGATTTACAGGGTTTTGTGTCTGCGTTGGAGTAAAGCTGTGAGCGGAGAAGTTACTCCGGGTCTCTGGGGCTGTGGTGCACAGAGTAGCTCAAGTGGCTATAAAGGGCAGTTCTGGCGTTTGACATCCGTGCCCAGTCCAGGGTGTAGCTGGCTGCGCTGTGGGAGCAGAGATTTCCTGGAAGGAAATGAGCTGGACAGACCTATGGGGAGGTTTTGTGCTGCTGTGTCTGAGGAATTGTCTGTAAGGTTGTCACTGTCTCCAGCACCATGAGCCTGGTTTATCACCATGTCAGACAGTGTCTCTGTCCCCTGCTACGAGGAGCTTTTGGGAATCTGTGGCTCTGGAAAGGACCAAAGGGTTGTGGTGGAAGCCATCTGAATATGAGCATCCAGTGTGATGCTGTAGCTAAGAGAGTTAATGTGATCCTGGGGAAGCTAAACAGAGGACTATGAAGTAGCAGTAATGAGGGGCACCTCATTAGTTTGTCATATGGCATTAATTAGACCATTAGTGGGAACTGCGTCTAGTCCTCATGTTCACACTGCAGAAAGGATGTTGACAAATTAGCACGGGTTTAGAAATGAGCTACAAGAATGATTAGAGGACTAGATAACCTGCTTTATAGTTTCATAGTTTTTAAGGCCTAATCGGATCATTGTGATAATCTTGTCTGGCCTCCTCTGTTACACAGGTCAATAGGAGTTACCTGAATTAATTCCTGTTTAAACAAGGTGATTCTTTTGGAATAAAACTCCATTCTTGATATAAAAATTTTCAGTGATGGAGAAACCACCAGAGCCCTGGGTAAGTTTTGTCCAATGGTCAGTTAGCCTCACCGTGAACTTTACAACTTATTTCAAATTTTAATATCTCTAGCTTTTACTTTCAGCCATTGGCTCTTGTTGTACTTTTGTCTGCTGGAATGAAGCACGATCTATTGTTTTAATTTCTGTTCCCTGTGTAGGGACTTTTAGATTGTTATCAAGTCATCCCTTAATCTTTTTTTTTTGATAGGCTAGATAGGTTGAGCTCCTTTATAGGCCGTTTTCCGATCCTTTTATAATTCTTGTGGCTCTTCTTTGAGGCCTCTCTCTAATTTTTCAGCACCCTTCTTTAATTGTGAGCACAACCCTAGTTTGCAATTACATATTTAGACCTATCAGTTAGCCCCTTTAATGTGTGCCACATTTGTTTTGTATCATTCTAGTTTTGTTAATTTTGTTTTTTCTAGATTTGTTAATCAAAATGGCATGAGCTACCAAGTCAAATGTCTGAGGACCGGATTTTAACTATATTGAACTGTCCAACTCCAATTGGGAGTACAGTAAATAAACACTAACTGTATTACATTAACATACTCTATTTATCAATCAAACATGTAATCTCATCAAAAAAGGATACCAGGTTAATTTAGTATTTATTGACCCCGTCTCCTTTTTTCTGCATTATCATTCTACCCTTTCCATATAGTAATGTACTTTTAAAAGTTCCTTCTTATGCTCCTTTATTCTGCAGACTAGAGAGTTTTCTTTGTGTCACTTTGCTTCCCTTATCAATTTTCTACAATTCCCAATTTCTAATATATATATGCTTTTGTTTCCCATTTAGCTGGTGGTTGTTGGTTAATTTACTATACAATATGTCCTTCCTTCTTCTTTGCAGAATTGTGGCTTTTTTGAAAATCTACTGAAATGTTATTGAACAGTTCTACACACGCATTTGCATTTGTCTGTTATAAGTTCATTCTCCCAGCAGATTTGCCACATAGTTGTTTGTAGCTTTGTGAAACTGAAGTGAGCTGTAGCTCACAAAAGCTTATGTTCAAATAAATTTGGTAGTCTCTAAGGTGCCACAAGTACTCCTTTTCTTTTTGTGAATACAGACTAACACGGCTGCTACTCTGAAACCTTTCTAAAGTGTGTGTCTGTTTATGTGTGTATAGATATAGATATATTCTTGGTTTAGAGTTGGTTCCATTTCCACATAACAAATGCAATCTGAGCAATGCGGAGTGAGCTGCATTGCCATGTTTGAGCATTACCTTTGGATTAAATTCTCCTTTGTAACTGAAAGGTGTTAATAAATTGCACTGCAAATAAAATAAATAAATAATGGAATTCTGCAGTATCACCAAAGAAGGAGTGAACTCTTTCATATACTTTAACATCTCTTTTTCAAAATGTCTGTGTACCGTGAGTTAGGCTATTTGCTCATAATAACGCTACGACAGAGGAGTTTAATGAAACGTTGATCGATTACAGATTTTTTTTTTCTTTTTCTGTAGGTGGTGGGTAAAATCCTTATACTGTGGTAATTTTTGCAATGTTGAAGGAACTGGGCAGGTTTAGTCTATAAGAGAGAAGGCTGTAGGGGCACATGATAACAGACCTCAAGTATGTAACAGGCCTTTAAATAGAGAAGGGTGATGAATTGTATCATATGTTCACCAAGGGGCAGGACAAAAAGGTATGAAGCAGTGGAGATTTCAGTGAGATATTAGGAAAAACTTTCTAATGCTAATGGATATATTGTCACTGGAGAATGTGGTGTGGGGAGGTTGTGGAATCACTGGAGGTTTTAAAGAGGAGTTGAGAGAGACCTGTTATTAATGGTGAAGTTTGCTTAATCCTCATTAAGCATGGGGGGAGAGTGCGGGGGGCTGGACTAGATGACCTCCTGAGGTCACTGCCAGCCTTACATTTCTGTTGTTCTGTTTCCAGTTCCTCTTTCTCTATGGAGATGAAGTCTGCCGTAGAGTTCCCCTGTGTTGGATGTAAGACCTTTGGAGTTAGACATTTTCATCTTTTTAAAGAAATTCTGAGGGCACTTTATAGTGAGAGACTTAATGAGCTCAATCTATTTATCTCAACAAAGAGAAGGTTGAGTTCTGAGCAGTCCTATTGAACATGTTCATACATTATCTGGAAAAAGGGGTAAACAATGAGGTGGCAAAATTTGCAGATGATACAAAATTAGTAAAGATAGTTAAGACTAGGGTGACCAGTCAGCAAGCGTGAAAAATTGGGACAGGGGTGGGGGGTAATAGGAGCCTATATAAGAAAAAGACCCAAAAATCAGGACTGTCCCTATAAAATCGAGACATCTGGTCACCCTAGTTAAGACCCAGGCAGACTGTGAAGAGCTACAAAAGGATCTCTCAAAACTGGGTGACTGGACAACAAAATAGCAGATGAAATTTAATGTTGATAAATGCAAAGTAATGCACATTGGAAAGCATAATCCCAACTATACATATAAAATGATGGGGTCGAAATTAGCTGTTACCACTCAAGAAAGAGACCTTGGAGTTATTGTGGATAGATCTCTGAAATCATCCACTCAATGTGCAGCGGCAGTCAAAAAAGCAAACAGAATGCTGGGAACAATTAAGAAAGGGATAGATAATAGGACAGAAAATATCATCTTGCCTCTATATAAATCCATGGTACTCCCACATCTTGAATACTGTGTGCAGATGTGTTCGCCCCATTTCAAAAAAGATATATTGGAATTGGAAAAGGTTCAGAAAAGGGCAAGAAAAATGATTAGGGGTATGGAATTGCTCTCATATGAGATTAATGAGACCAGGGCTTTTCAACTTGGAAAAGAGACGGCTAAGGGGAGATATGATTGAGGTCTATAAAATCATTACTGGTGTAGAGAAAGTAGATAAGGAAGTGTTGTTTACTGCTTCTCATAACACAAGAACTATGGGTGACCAAATGAAATTAATAGGCAGAAGGTTTAAAAAGAAATAAAAGGAAGTATTTTTTCACACAACGCACAGTCAACTCGTGGAACTCTTTGCCAGGGGATGTTTTGCGAACAGGGACCGCTAACGGAGTTTCGAGAGGGAGTTTTCCAGGTGAAGGAGGAGCAAATACGGGACCCTTGGAGTAAGTGGCTGTCTGTAGTGTGTGTTTGTGTTTGGGGGTTACTTGCTGTGTGCTGAGCTTGTGTTTTGTCTGTCTGTCTGTCTGTTTGTTTGTTTGAAGGACTGTGTGCTGTGGCCAGCATTTGGAAGCTGTGAGCTTCTAAATAAGGTTTGAAATCTAGAAGTTTCTGTTCAGTGGCTGAGACTTAGTTAGGGGGCCAGGCTATCAAGGAGGCTATCACTGCTATAAAGCAGTGAGCAAGCGACCAGGGGAGTTTCGAGAGGGACTTTGGCAGGGGAGTGGGAAGGGGGCGAGATACACTTGCCATTCTTTAAAACCTTTTAACTAAACTATAATGAAAACTTCTTGATTTAAACAAAAACCCTATCATTAACCTAGGTAGCTGTAGGAGAAAATGCAGGCAGAAGTCCAGCAGCAGAGTGGGGGCTATCCTGTTTATTGCACTCAGTGTAGCATGCATGATTACCTGCCCTGTGGGCAGGTGGCATATGTGTGCTTTTGGTGCAAGGAGCTCCTGGCCCTCAGAGATCGCGTACAGGCTTTAGAGGCCAGGGTGGAGGAACTGGAGGAGCTAAGGGAGGCAGAGAGGTATGTTGATGAGGCTTTCTGGGACACCGTAGATTTGTCCCACCGTCGGTCAGACAGCCCCTGCGCTGTTGAGGAGGATGAAAGACCCAGAGAAGGAGAGCAGTCAACGGAAACAGAGGGAAACCTTCCCATAGTGAGGACCCTCCTTCCAGATGATGTTGGGGTATCCTCTCACACTGAGGTTACCGCTCCGGGGGAGGAAACTCCAGTCATTAGGAAAAGGCAGGTGTTAGTAATGGGAGATTCGATCATTAGAGACAAGGACAGCTGGGTTTGTGATGACCGGGAGAATCGTATGGTGACTTGCCTGCCTGGTGCGAAGGTTGCGGATCTCTCGAGGCATCTAGATAAACTTATGCGTAGTGCTGGGGAGGAGCCGGTGGTCGTGGTACGTGTAGGTACCAATGACGAAGGGAAGGGTAGGAGAGACGTCCTGGAGGACAAATTTAGGCTGCTAGGAAAGAGAGTGAAATCCAGGACCTCTAGGGTGGCATTCTCAGAAATGCTTCCAGTTCCAGGCACAGGGCCAGGTGGGCAGGCAGAGCTTCGGAGTCTCAATGCGTGGATGAGATGATGGTGTAGAGAGGAGGGTTTAGATTTATTAGCAACTGGGGAAACTTTTGGGATGGGGGAGCCTATACAGGAAGGATGGGCTCCACCTAAACCAAAGTGGATCCAGACTGCTGGCACTTAACATTAAAAAGGTTGCAGAGCCGTTTTTAAACTAAGAGATGGGGGAAAGCCGATCACTGCAGAGGCACACGTGGATCGGACAGAGACGTCTCTTCTCAGAGAGTCTATTGATAGAGATTCTCTAGGTTTTAGTCAGGAGGAGAGGCTGGAAGAGGATAAAGTATGGGCCAGATCAGACAAGAAACATTCACATCAGAAAAGAGCAGACAAATGAACAGTGACAAGTTTTTAAAGTGCTTGTACACAAATGGTAGAAGTCTAAATAATAAGATGGGTGAACTAGAGTGCCTCGTGTTAAAGGAGAATATTGATATAATAGGCATCACAGAAACCTGGTGGAGTGAGGAAAATCATAGAATCATAGAATATCAGGGTTGGAAGGGACCCCAGAAGGTCATCTAGTCCAACCCCCTGCTCAAAGCAGGACCAATTCCCAGCTAAATCATCCCAGCCAGGGGTTTGTCAAGCCTGACCTTAAAAACCTCTAAGGAAGGAGATTCCACTACCTCCCTAGATAACCCATTCCAGTGCTTCACCTCCCTCCTAATAAAAAAGTTTTTCCTAATATCCAACCTAAACCTCCCCCACTGCAACTTGAGACCATTACTCCTTGTCCTGTCATCTGCTACCATTGAGAACAGTCTAGAGCCATCCTCTTTGGAACCCCCTTTCAGGTAGTTGAAAGCAGCTATCAAATCCCCCCTCATTCTTCTCTTCTGCAGGCTAAACAATCCCAGCTCCCTCAGCCTCTCCTCATAACTCATGTGTTCCAGTCCCCTAATCATTTTTGTTGCCCTTCGCTGGACTCTCTCCAATTTATCCACATCCTTCTTCAATGGGACACAATCATTCCGGGGTACTAAATATATCAGAAGGACAGAACAGGTCGTGCGGGGGTGGGAGTGGCACTATATGTGAAAGAAAATGTAGAATCAAATGAAATAAAAATCTTAAATGAATCCTGTCAGGGTTCCTTCCCCACTCTGAACTCTGGGATACAGATGTGGGGACCCACATGAAAGACCCCCCTAAGCTTATTTTTACCAGCTTAGGTTAAAAACTTCCCCAAGGCACAAATTCCACCTTGTCCTTGAACAGTATGCTGGTGCCACCAAGTGATTCAGACAAAGAATCAGGGAAAGGAGCACTTGGAGTCCTATTCCCCCAAGCCCTACACCCCCTTTCCTGGGGAGGCTTGAGAATAATATCCTCACCAATTGGTACAGGTGAACACAGACCCAAACCCTTGGATCTTAAGAACAATGAAAAATCAATCAGGTTCTTAAAAGAAGAATTTTATTTAAAGAAAAGGTAAAAGAATCATCTCTGTAAAATCAGGATGGTAAATACTTTACAGAATAACAAGAGATTCAAAAACACAGAAGAACTCCCTCTAGCTTTAGTTTCAAAGTTACAGAGAAAAAAAAACAGGGATAAACCTCCCTCTAACAAAGGGAAAATTCACAGGTTGAAAACAAAAGGTAATCTAATGCTCCTTCCCTTATTTACTTACTCTTTTTGTAATATCAGAGACTTGTACAGGATGGTTTATAGGAGAAGGAGTTTTTGACCTGATTTCCCCAGAGAACACACAAACAAAGCCTCCCCGCAGATTTGAAAGTATCTTCTTTCCCCATTGGTCCTTTTGGTCAGGTGCCAACCAGGTTATTTGAGCTTCTTAACCCCTTATAGGAAAGGAGGAATTCTAGGCTATCTTTAGCTGTATGGTTATGACAAATCCACATGTTCCATAGAATCTCTATGGATAGTAATTCCAGGCTCTAATAAGAATATAACAGTAGGGATGTATTATCGACCACCTGACCAGGACAGTGATAGTGACGATGAAATGCTAAGGGAGATTAGAGAGGTTATCAAAATAAAGAACTCAATAATAGTGGGGGATTTCAGTTATCTCCATATTGACTGGGTACATGTCACCTCAGGACAAAATGCAGAGACAAAATTTCTCTATACTTCAAATACTTTAAATGTTTTTTAAGTACATCAGAAGCAGGAAGCCTGCTAAGCAACCAGTGGGGCCTCTGGATGATTGAGATACAAAAGGAGCACTTAAAGACGATAAAGTCATCGCAGAGAAACTAAAAGAATTCTTTGCTTCAGTCTTCACGGCTAAGGATGTTAGGGAGATTCCCAAATCTGAGCTGTCTTTTGTAGGTGACAAATCTGAGGAATTGTCACAGATTGAAGTGTCACTAGAGGAGGTTTTGGAATTAATTGAGAAACTTAACAGTAACAAGTCACCAGGACCAGATGGCATTCGCCCAAGAGTTCTGAAAGAACTCAAATGTGAAATTGCGGAACTATTAACTATGGTTTGTAACCTGTCCTTTAAATCAGCTACTGTACCCAATGACTGGGAGATAGCTAATGTAATGCCAATATTTAAGAAGGGCTCTAGAGGTGATCCTGGCAATTACAGACCGGTAAGTCTAACGTCAGTACCGGGCAAATTAGTTGAAACAATAGTAAAGAATAAAATTGTCAGACACATAGAAGAAAATAAATTGTTGCACAAAAGACAACATGGTTTCTGTAAAGGGAGATCATGTCTTACTAATCTATTAGAGTTCTTTGAAGGGGTCGACAAACATGTGGACAAGGGGGATCCAGTGGACATAGTGTACTTAGATTTCCAGAAAGCCTTTGACAAGGTCCCTCACCAAAGACTCTTATGTAAATTAGGTTGTCATAGGATAAGAAGGAAGAACCTTTCATGGATTGAGAACTGGTTAAAAGACAGGGAACAAAGGGTAGGAATAAATAGTAAATTTTCAGAATGGAGAGGGGTAACTAGTGGTGTTCCCCCAAGGGTCAGTCCTAGGACCAATCCTATTCAACTTATTCATAAATGATCTGGAGAAACGGGTAAACAGTGAGGTGGCAAAGTTTGCAGATGATACTAAACTGCTCAAGATAGTCAAGACCAAAGCAGACTGTGAAGAAGTTCAAAAAGATCTCACAAAACTAAGTGATTGGGCAACAAAATGGCAAATGAAATTTAATGTGGATAAATGTAAAGTAATGCACATTGGAAAAAATAACCCCAACTATACATACAATATGATGGGGTCTAATTTAGCTACAACAAATCAATAGAAAGATCTTGGAGTCATTGTGGATAGTTCTCTGAAGACGTCCACGCAGCGTACAGCGGCAGTCCAAAAAGCAAACGGGATGTTAGGAATCATTAAAAAAGGGATAGAGAATAAGATGGAGAATATCTTATTGCTCTTATATAAATCCACGGTACGCCCACATCTTGAATACTGCGTATAGATGTGGTCCCCTCATCTCAAAAAAGATACACTGGCATTAGAAAAGGTTCAGAAAAGGGCAACTAAAACGATTAGGGGTTTGGAACAGGTCCCATATGAGGAGAGATTAAAGAGGCTAGGACTTTTCATCTTGGAAAAGAGGAGACTAAGGGGGGATATGATGGAGGTATATAAAATCTTGAGTGGTGTGGAGAAAGTGAATAAGGAAAAGTTATTTGCTTGTTCCCATAATATAAGAACTAGGGGCCTCCAAATGAAATTAATGGGTAGCAGGTTTAAAACAAATAAAAGGAAGTTCTTCTTCACACAGCGCACAGTCAACCTGTGGAACTCCTTGCCTGGGGAGGTTGTGAAGGCTAGGACTATAGAGAGAACTGGATAAATTCATGGAGGTTAAGTCCATTAATGGCTATTAGCCAGGATGGGCAAGGAATGGTGTCCCTAGCCTCTGTTTGTCAGAGAGTGGAGATGGATGGCAGGAGAGAGATCACTAGATCATTACCTGTTAGGTTCACTCCCTCTGGGGCACCTGGCATTGGCCACTGTTGGTAGACAGAATATTGGGCTAGATGGACCTTTGGTCTTGCCCAGTATGGCCATTCATATGTTCTTATGACTTGATCCTGGTACACAAAGGTTAACATGGGAAATAGGACAGGGGTCTTCAGTCTAGCAAATAAAAGGAAAAGAAGCTGCTATGGTTGGAAGCTGAAGCTTGATCAGTTCAAGCTAGAGATGAAGTGTAAATACAGAACAGTGATGTGAATTAACCACTGAAACGTCTTCCTCAGGGACCAGGTGGATTTTCCGTCGCTTGAGAAATGTAAATCAGATCTGGAGATCTCTTTGTTACAATGGGGTCTAGCTGAATGGGCGAACAGGTTTCAGGGGGTTCGCCAAACAGAGCCAGTGTTAGACTTGCTGGGGCCCAGGACAGAAAGCTGAAGCCCTGAGCCCTGCCACCTGGGGCAGAAGTTGAAGCCTGAGCAGCTTCGCTTTGTGGGGCCCCCTGTGGCGCAGGGCCCTAGGGAAGAGCCTTGCTTGCTACTCCCCAGTCCTGGCTCAGTTGCGTGGCACTGGGCCAAGGAGTTTTTATAGCATGTTGAGGGGGGACTCAGAAAGAAAGTGGCTGAGAGCCCCTGCTCTAGGTTAACGAGATGATGCCGATTTGACGCAGAAATAGCTGGCCTGAGTTGAGTAGGAGGTCAGACTAAATGAAATAAAGGTCCTTTTGGACGTCAAATGTCTGATTCTGTACCTGCAGGTGTGTAAGTTACCTGGATACTTGTTAGTCTTGTCTCTGGATTCAGGTCCCAGGTCCAAAAAATCTTCCCTGTTCAGAAAAACACCTCAGAAAATGCTTAACTCCAGATAATGTCAATGGGACTCAAGCTCTGAGATTTAAGTACTTTGCTCAAAGGGGTGCCTGGCAGACTAAACAGATGGACGTGTAGTTGTTCATTGGGACGGAGCGTCCCCTGCATTTCAGCCCATGTGGGAGAAGACTGGATATTTCTCCTGCAGAGTTCCCTTCTCTGGGTCTGTGCTGTATGGAGGAGGCTGAGGGTGTGAGGGGAACCAGCACCAGGCTGGTGGTGTCAGCCAGGGTCCCATGGGTGATGGGGAAGGGCTGAATGACCATTGATCAGCATGGGAGTATGGCCTTGGTGCTAGTCCATCATGACTCATGTGTGACCCATGGAGCCCCTCAATGCCAGCCGGCAGAGGTAACCCCATAGTCTAACTCACACCAGGCCTAGCACGCTCATTGCCGCAGCTCACTGCTGTCATAATCTGTATCTAAAAGGGGTCATGTGAGGAATCCTAGGTGACCTGGTAACAAGCTGGTGGTCATGATCAATATGAGTGAGTGATGTACCTAGGAGTGCTGTATAAATAATTATAAACGTGTGTTGAAATATGTTCTTTAAACATATTTCAGTGCATAAAGCCAGCCTAGACAAAGGAAAATTGTTTCAAAAGCTTGACTGTGTCTCCAGTGTAAACTGAAGCAGGTGAGGCTCAAAAGAATGGAAGTACATCAAACTGCCAAGTGGGGGAGATGCCACTTAACAATCATGGCAGGGGATGGAGGGTGCAACTCCTGGAATCCTTTCTGCCACTGGAAACAGGGCGATGAACTTTGGGAGATTTGAGCAGAGCCAGAGAGCTATCTTGGCATCCATCACCAGAGGAATACGAGAGGCCAGAGCTCTGATCTTCTGAGAAAAGGGGATCTGTCGGTCAAAAGGGGTTGAAATCTCTGGGAACTTACTAGAGGTGAGAAACCTGCTTAGACAATGATTGTAAGTTGACACAGTTAACTTTGAATCACTAGAAAGCATGTTGTGTTTGTAACATTTCATAGCTCTCTCATGCTTCCTTGAAATCACTTAAACCTACGTTCTGTCATCATAAACTTACTCTGGTTTTACTAGAAAAGCATCTCAGTGCTGTTCTATTGAACTGATGTGTGGGAATTCGGATAAACTACCAGGCTGGTGTGTGTTCTGTCTCCTTGAATGCAACAAGCTTAATGACGTCTGTGAGGGTGAAGTGGGAGGGCCTGGGCATGGCCAGGGATATGGTTTTGGGGAGACTCAGGTCTGGAAGGGCTGTTGGGGTCCCTTTGCAGGGAGTACCCAGGCTGGTGGAAGCCAGGGTGAGACCATTGCTCTGTGAGCCTGCTGCAGGTGGCAGGGATCTGAGCCAAGCTGCACAGGACAGAGGCAGGCTGTGCAGGGACCCCCTACTGCTCTGAGTGAACCCCCAAAGGATCACACTGTGGCGGGTTGGGATGTCACCTGAGACACCGGGACACCATTGAGTCAGACTCTTCTGCCAGCCTGGGCCCCCTTTTACCTGGACTTGCTGGGCTAGTCTACCCAGCCTCTTCCAGCCAAGCACACACAGGCAGGGCCACACCCCGCTGCACAGAGAGACAGAGATCTGCTCTGAGTCTGTTCAGCTTAAGGGACTTGCCACAACACCCAGATGTCCACTCCCCCTTTGGAGTACAAACCACACATTATATGAAATTCTCCTCTTCTCTCAGTGTGGAAGAGATTATGCAAAATTTCTCACCCACACCCCCATCCCCCAGTTAGAAATCGCCATAAACTGGGTTATATTATAAACCAGAAATAAATTTATTAACTATAACAGGTGTATTTTAAGTAGTTAAGGAGGTAGCAGACAGAACAAGGCAGATTACTAAGAAAATAAAACGGACCTTGCAAACTAAGCATAATACACTAAAGAAACTGGTTACGCGTGAGTTCTCACCCTAAATGTCGTTCTAATAATCTTCTTCACAGGCCAGATGCCCTTCCAGGATGGGTCCAGTTCTTTCCTCATGTTCATCTTAATTGTTTCCAGCAGTCATCTTGGTTTGGGTAGCAGGGGAGAACTGACCACCAGGATTACCTCACTGTGACAGGTTTGGTCAAAGAGCCCATCTTGGGACTGTCAGCTGATGCGCTGAAATTACCTCTGAGCCTGTTTTCCCTGCCAACCTGGGCCTCCAGAAGAACCCTGTCTTGTTGAGCCAGACATGCTAGCCTGCTACAACACAGACCCAGGGTCTGGGCCATGCCCCCAAAGCTGCAGACCTAAACTGAAAACAGCTCAGCAAGGTACCTGTCTTCAGCGCCCAGCTCCCCAGCCCCAATGGGATCTAAACCCCAGAAAAATCTGCCTTATACTGTATAAAATTTTATACAGTATAAATTCATATTGTTCGCCCTCTTCAGCACTGAAAGAGCGATATGCACAATCTGTTTGCCCCTCCTGGGAACAATTACTTATACTGGGTTTATTAATAAACAAAAGTGATTTTATTAAGTATAAAAAGTAGGATTTAAGTGGTTATAAGTAATAAGAGACAGAACAAAGTAAGTTACTAACTAAAATAAAACAAACACGCAAGGCTAAGCTTGTTACGCTAAGAAACTGATGGCATGTCATATCTCACCCTCAAAGATGTTCCAATAATCTTCTTTTACAGACTAGACTCATTCCTAGTCTGGGCCCAGTCCTTCCCTGATTCAATCTTTGTTAGTTCCAGCAGACATCTTAAGTGGTAAGCAGGGGTTATCTCATGACTGACCATCTCCTTTGTCCTGCTCCACCCCCTTATATAGATTTGGCAAAAGGCAGGAGTTCTTTGTCTCAGTTTGACAAAAAAAACCCAGCTTCTCATGGAAAAGTACAAGGTTTAAGATGGATGCTGGTATCAGGTGACATGGTCACATGTCCCTGCAAGACCCCAGTCTCCATTACCCACAGGCTGGCTCACATGTATACAGGCAGGCTTGCAGTTAAACAAGGCCATTTGCAGCTAATTGTCCTGGTAAATGGGAGCCATCAAGTTCCTAATGCCCCATTGACGGCCCTCACCTGCTATGACTACATCAGTAATACAAGTTCATACCTCATATTTCTAAC
The DNA here is from genome assembly GCF_965140295.1 of Lepidochelys olivacea. Taxonomy (NCBI): domain Eukaryota; kingdom Metazoa; phylum Chordata; order Testudines; family Cheloniidae; genus Lepidochelys; species Lepidochelys olivacea. The sequence goes on along the minus strand of NC_140421.1, from coordinate 80,457,938 downwards.
TTCAGATATAGGAACGATACATGCATACAAATAGGGAAATCAAATTCAGTACATTATAACTGTTTCAGTGATATATTACAAGAGCATATTCCATTTATGTCATAATCATATTCCTAAGCATATTTTCATAAAGCATATGGAGTGCAATGTCACACTCACTCCTGGCCCTTAAATAAGATTTGCATAAGGTAGGAGTCCTTTGTTTCCTAATTTGACCACCCTGCCCTCTCTCCTCCCCCCTCCCCCCCACCCCCCCGCTTCTCATGGAAAAGTACAGAATTCCAGGTGGGTTCCAGCATCCGGTGATGTGGTCCCATGCTTCTGCAAGGCCCCTGTAGCCATTCTTCACAGGCTGACCCACACATTCAAAGGAAGAGGAAGCTCTTTTACAATTCATTGTCAGTGCTGATGGTCCATTAGCACTGTCTGGCTTTTCCATTGTTGTACCTGAAGTGTCAGCAGTGGAAGTGACCCAAAGCAGCAAATATGAAAAACAGATACACAGGTATCCTAACTTCATCTACAAAAATGATCCATGCATACGAATGGGATAATCATATTCAGTAAATCATAACCTTTCCAATGATACCTTGCAAGAGCCATCTTGCATAAACTATATTTCAGTTATGTCATATTCATGTCATAAGCATATTTTCATAAAGCATATGAAATGCCACATCACACACACTACACAAGGAAGTTCTTTGCTCTCCTTGCTGCACTGCGGTGGGGTCTAGTGATCATCTTTCCAGGCCGGGGGTGGAGGTTCCTCTCTTGATTTCCTCACAGCTTAAATTAGGCATCAGCGAGAGGTGGCAATAAAGGACCAAAGCCCCAGTGAGCCAGTTGCTGCCCAGACATGTAGTGAGAGACAGTCCCCACTCCAGAGAGATCTCCTCCCATTCTGGCTGGCATTGTGGAGGGATAGGAGTATGTGCGTGGGGGCGGGGGAGTGTCAGTGATGGGGACATAGTTGTACCCCCCCATACCTAGAGAGGGTAGCAACACTGCGCAGCTCCCCAGGGGAGTAAGTTGGGGCCATTCCCTAGGCAGAGTGGAGGAACCCTTGCTCCAGACCAGTGCATCAAGGGCTTTGTACTATTTATAGCCCAGTCCCTGTAGGGTGGGGTTGGGGAGGGGAAGGAACCTCTCTGGGTTTTGCTGCTCAGACGCTGGATTTTGTAGTACGGGTCGTACCTCTGTAAACCAGCACTCCCTGGTCCGGCAACATCCGTTGTCTGGCATAGGTGGAGCGTGCTGGCAGTTCCCAGCCAGAAGCGCAGATGTGGCCCCAGGTCCCCACCGCCAGCTCCTCTGCAGCCGCTCGGGGTCCCAGCCGCTGGCCCCAGTTCCCCCTCAGCCCCCTCTACAGCCACCCATGGCAGCTGCCAGCCCCTCTGCAGCCGCCAGGTTACTGGCCGCCGGGCTCCGCTCCTGGCCCCGACCCAGAGCTCCGCAGCCACCCCCAGCTGTGGTCCCAGCCTTACCCTGTCCACGCCCCTCACTGCCCCAGGCTGGGACCACAGCTGGGGATGGCTGCAGAGCCCGGTCAGGGCCAGGAGTGAAGCCCGGCGGCCAGGAACCTGTTGGCTGCAGAGGGGCCGGCCGATGTTGACCTACCTTGGTCCAGCAAATTCCCTGGTTCATCACCAGTCAGGTCCTGAGAGTGCTGGACCAGGGAAGTACAACCAGTAACAGTGATATGGAATGAACCTGATCAACATTTGTTTCCTTGCACCTTACCAGGATTTCCAGTTTCCAAACCAGAGACCATCTCCTGGCTGGAAGAAGGGAAGGAGCCATGGGTCCCCGATCTCCCGGGCTGTGAGGAGAGGGAAATCCCAAGCGATCCCCACAGAGGTGAGGAATCATCCGACTCAGAAACCAGTTGTTGTCTCCTTTTAGCAGACGTTACTCATGCATTTTCATCACGCCTGTCTGACCCTTCAGCCCTGGCCGTCATCTATACTTGGGGGTGGGGAGGAAGGATTGATCCGTTTCTCTCTCCTCTGGAGAAGGGTATGGGTGGAGCAGGATTCAGCTCTTGATAGTTCAATATCCCCAGCAGTTATTTGGATTTGATCCCCCCTTTCCTGTTCCCCTTTCTGAGGTTCCCTCTCTCCTGGCACAGGGACTGACTCTTGTCTGGGTTCTCTCTCTGTCCCAGCAGGTGATGGGACGGTGAGTGGGAACGAGGAGGAGAATCCTCAGCTGAAAGATCCTGATCCAGAGGAACCACATGGGACGGTATCGGGAAGAGATGAAGGGAACGTTTCCCAGAGTCCCAAGCAGGGAGAAGCCCGTGAGAGTCAGAGCCGCACAGAGAGTCAGCAGGGAAACCACTCAGAGGAGACACTGGTTAAATCCACTCACAGCAGAAGAGGAGAGAAGAAAGTCAAGGAAACTATTCAACAGAGAATCCCCACTGGAGAGAGACCCCACGTGTGCAGTGACTGTGGGAAAAGCTTCCGGTACAGATCAGAGCTTATTAGACATCAGAGAATCCACACATGTGAAAGCCCTTACAAGTGTCCAGACTGTGGGAAAAGCTACAGACACAGGTCAACCCTTAGTGGGCATCGTACGCTGCACACAGGAGAGAAGCCCTATAACTGCCCTGACTGTGGGAAGAGCTTTGGTCAGCGCTCACTCCTTATTAAACATCAGAGACTCCACAGAGGGGAGAAACCCTACAAATGCTATGAGTGTGGGAAAAGCTTCAGTCGGAACTCAAACCTCCTATCACATCACAGAACGCACACAGGAGAGAAACCCTATAACTGCCCTGACTGTGGGAAAAGCTACAGATACTGGTCAACCCTTTTCAAGCATCAGAGAATCCACACAGGAGAGAAGCCTTATAACTGCCCTGACTGTGGGAAAAGCTTTGGTCAGCGCTCAGCCCTTATTAAACACCAGAGACTCCACAAAGGGGAGAAACCCTACAAATGCAATGAGTGTGGGAAAAACATTAGTCGGAAACACCTTCGATCACATCAGAGAATCCACACCGGAGAGAAGCCCTATAACTGCGCTGAGTGTGGGAAAAGCTTCAGGAACAGCTCAATCCTTATTCTCCATCACAGAATCCACACGGGAGAGAGACCTTATGAATGTAGTGAGTGCAGGAAAAGCTTCCGTCAGAAGAACGCCCTTCTATCACATCAGAGAACCCACACAGGAGAGAGACCCTATGAATGTCTTGAGTGCGAAAAAAGCTTTAGGAACAAGGCACACCTTATTAGACATCAGAGAACCCACACAACAGAGCGACCCTATGAATGCCTGGAGTGTGGGAAAAGCTTCCGTGAGAATTCACAATTTCTATCACATCAGAGAATCCACACAGGAGAGAGACCCTATATCTGCCCTGACTGTGGGAAAAACTTCAGGCAGAACTCACATCTGCTATTACATCAGAGAATCCACACAGGAGAGAAACCCTATAACAGCTCTGGCTGTGGGAAAAGCTTTGGTCAGCGCTCACCCGTTTTTGAACATCAGGGACTCTACATGGGAGAGAAACCCTACAAATGCAGTGAGTGTGGGAAAAGCTTCACTCGGAAGTATTCCCTTCTCTTACATCAGAGAACCCACACAGGAGAGAGACCCTATAACTGCCTTCTCTGCGGGAAAAGTTTCTATGAGAGAACAGCCCTTATTCAACATCAGAGAATCCACACGGGAGAGAAACCCTACAAATGCAATGAGTGTGGGAAAAGCTTCTGTCGGAACACATACCTCCTATCACATCAGAGAATCCACACAAGGGAGAAACTCTATAACTGCTCTGACTGTGGGAAAAGCTTCAATCAGAGCTCAGCTCTTATTGAACATCAGAGACTCCACATGGGAGAGAAACCCTACAAATGCAGTGGGTGTGGGAAAAGCTTCACTCGGAAATATTCCCTTCTCCTACATCAGAGAACCCACACGGAGGAGAGACCCTCTAACTGCCCTGTCTGCGGGAAAAGTTTCTATGAGAGAGCAGCTCTTATTCAACATCAGAGACTCCACATGGGAGAGAAACCCTAGAAATGCAATGAGAGTGGGAAAAGCTTCCATCAGAACGCACACCTCGTATCACATTAGAGAATCCACACGGGAGAAACCCTATAATTGCCCTATCTGTGGGAAAAGCTTCAGCCAGAGCTCACACCTCCAATTACATCAGAGAATCCACACAGGAGAGAGGCCCTTTAACTGCCATGACTGCGGAAAACCTTCAGTCACAGGTCAGCCTTTGTTTCTCTCTGGATAATCCACACAGGGAAGAAACTCTCTTTTAATGTCTAGAATATGGGAAAAGCTTCACTGTGAGCTCAGCCCTTACTACACATCAGAGACTTCACAGTGGAGAAAGACCCAATGAATGTATTGACTGTGGGAAAAGCTTCAGTCAGATCTCACACATTCAACCACATGACACAACACACATGAGAGACAGACCCTACAAGTACCCTGGTTGTGGGAAATGCCTTATGTCACAGCTCAAACCTCAGAACACATAAGAGAATCCACAGGCAACACAAACCCAAGAAGCATCCTGGCTTGCAGTGGGCCAAATAAACAACACTTTTGCCAATTCCCGCAAATCTCAGAGGGTCAGACAAGATGTGGCTGGAGTGGCCATGTAACGAGGACACGGCATAATGATTAAAGCAGAAAATGAAATCACTTGCCTGGAGCAGAGCTGTTTAGAACTGGGGGAGCTTTAGGTTGGATATTTGGAAAAACTCTTTCACTAGGAGGGTGGTGAAGCACTGGAATGGGTTACCTAGGGAAGTGGTGGAATCTGCATACATCCGATGAAGTGAGCTGTAGCTCACAAAAGCTTGTGCTCAAATAAATTTGTTAGTCTCTAAGGTGTCACAAGTCCTCCTTTTGCATTCTTAGAGGTTTTTAAGGCCCGGCTTGACAAAACCCTGGCTGGGATGATTTAGTTGGGGATTGGTCCTGCTTTGAGCAAGGGGTTGGACTAGATCAGGGGTTCTCAAACTGGGGGTTGGGACCCTTCAGGGGGTCACAAGATTATTATCTGGGGGGTCACAAGCTGCCAGCCTCCACCCCAAACCCCGCATCGCCTCCAGCATTTATAATGTTGTTAAATATATAAAAAAGTTTTTAATTTATAAGGGGGGGTCGCACTCAGAGGCTTGCTATGTGAAAGGGATCACCAGTACAAAAGTTTGAGAACCACTGGACTAGATGACCTCCTGAGGTCCCTTCCAACCCTGATAGTCTATGATTCCATGATAAGAGTCTGAGATAAGTCTTCCACGTTGTGATGGGATCTGAGTATAATTTTCAACCAGTTTTCATTGAGGTTCTCCATTGATGTTTGGTTTTATATACCTAAACTCAACCTTATGTTATGTGCTCTGACTTCTCATTAAGTGTTGATAGTACTGTAGGCTGGGATCCGCCAAGGGACTTATATGCTGTGACACTCAGCAATGCCAAGACTAAATTTTTAGGCACCTAGAAAATCACAGGAACAACACTGGAGCAATGAAGCCTGATTTCGGGGCACTGGCTCCCTGTACAATGAATGAAGAGAGGTATGATTGACAAAAGACAGCAGACTAGGCAGGGCACTGCCTAAGCTAATCAATGGGAGATTGGCACACAGCTCTCTGGCTATGGTCCCGCTAATATTTTGCATCCATTTGTGGAATGAATTTTGTTATGTGCACTGAGGTATGTGTGGATGTGTGCCACCAGTAGAAACAAAAAACCTAGCTATAATCTATCTTTTTAAAAAGTTACCATAGGATAATTACTTCAGCCAGGACAGGTTGGGCATTTTAGAACTCACTACTCAAAGAATTAAATTGAAGTGTAAGAGAGAAATAAAAGTATGAAATGCATAGACCAGTCAAAGAACTAAAACAACAGCACTTTGAAAGAATAAAATTGCAGAGAATAAATGTGCATTGCGGGAAGTACCAAGAAGTAACACCCAAAACAATAATACAAGTATGTGTTGGGAGGTGAGTGTGAAAGAGACTGTGTGTGTGTGAGAGAGAAAGACACTGTGTGTGTGTGTGAGAGAGAGAAAGACACTGTGTGTGTGTGTGTGTGTGTGAGAGAGAGAGAGCGACAGAGAGAGACACTCTGTGTGTGATGTGTGTGTGTGAGTAAGACACACTGTGTGTGAGAGAGAGAGAGATTGTGTGTGTGTGACTGTGTGTGAGTAAGACACTGTGTGTGAGAGAGAGGGGGGGAGGCAGGGACATTGTGTGTCTGTGAGAGAGAGAGACACTCTGTGGGTGTGTCAGAGAGAGAGGGGGGAGGCAGGGACGTGTGTGTGTGAGAGAGAAAGAGACACTGTGTGTGAGAGGGAGAGACACTGTGTGTGTCTGTGTGTGTGTGCAGGCGTGTGTGTGCGTGCAGGGGGAGGGTATGAGAGATGCCCTGCCCCTTTAAGTAGATCGGCACTTACCAGTCTGAAGGCTGCTTGTTCAGACACAACAGCAGCCACCAGCAGCTCCCTTCCACGTGCCCCCCCACCCCGCTCTGCGGAGATGGGATACATGAGCAGGGGGAGGGGAACACCCTGACATCAGCACCCCCACCTTCCTCCCCGGTCTGCGCAGCAAACAGGATGCTCCTGGGACCGGCTGGCCCCGGGCTCCAAGGCAGAGCGGGCTGGTAGCTGACTGACTGCTGGGGGGCTGCGCAGCAAGGAGGGAACACGGGTGTGTGCTAACCCTCCCGCTCTTGGCTGCCGGAACCTATCTCCTTTTGGGATTGACAAAGCGGGAAAGGTGGATGCTCCTCTGCCACGGGGCCTGGTCCAGGCGGTGGGTTCAGACGCCAACTAAGTCTGCACAAAACAGTGAGGAAAAATCTCCTAAGAACATCACCAGACGAAGTTCCAGGGTTTGAATCGGGCAACGTTGTGACTAAAAGTGAGGTGGTGCCAATTTCAACTGCCACGTTTGGATTCCCAACAGCCAGAGTTTCTGCTCCCACCTTGTCTGAGTGGTGCTCAGCTCACTAGAGCGGGCTTCCTAAATTGATCTTACTGCCTAAACGAGCTGCCCTTCAAATCTTTGGTTTGTGGAAATCCATTGCTTGGGGGCTAATTTTCTGTTGTTGCCTTGTTTCAACTCAATTTCTAACTTTAAGAGCTACTGAGAACTGGCAACTCTGTCAATCAGTCTGTTACACACACACCCGCCCGGTGCTGCCTTTGCATGTGTGAGACAGCATTACCTGCTGGTGAGAGAAACATCCTGACATCTCTCTCCCTTGGCACGCCACTCCGCATGTGTGAGCGAGAACAGCCATCTTCTGAGGCTCACTTCAACCTTTGTGTTGGGTGAATACTTCTACATTACTTTCAGCGCCGTTGTGTGTTTCTAACTACAGAGTTGTCCTACTTTATACTCCACGCTAGCCCCATTCCTGTCCTGGGGTGGGAATTTCATTGGTTTCTATTTTACCTTTGCCTATTTTAAATAACAAAAGCAGGGTACTCTGAGGTAGTTCTCTTTCTGTATTTGAGCAACAGAGTGTTCAGCTGTTGATGTATGGCATTGCCTTTAATAAAAAATAAACAGTGTAATAATGGCCGTGTTAGCTTTTGTGTGCTTGGCCCTCCTTTCAATTGTATTACCTTAGCCAAAATATCCAGTTTCCTCTAACTTGGTTTTTAGTTCAAAAGTTGTAATACCAAGTTGCATTAGAGTTGCTCTAATCTAATCACATCATTGAGCTTATTCTTGGTTAGCGGAAACTGTTTATTCGTAAAGGTCCGCTGTTGAATTATTTTCATAATGCTGAACTAGTGGTTCATCTTAATTAGCATAATACAACCTGTCGATGCTGTTAGGGGACACTCATGGATCACACACAGTTTTTTGAATGTTAAACCCAATTTTATACCACTCGTCCATTCAGTGTAGCTAACCAACCTTCTTTTCATTTACATGGTATTTTAGAATGTCATGTTTAGTTAGGGGGTTAAGTTTTGCTACATTGTATCACTTGTTTTATTTACCTTTTTTATCTGTTGTATCTTGTTTGCATACATCTTGTTGATTTAATTGATTACGGGTTTCTTAATTGACAAACCAGTTGATTACTGAAATAAACATTTCTCTACTTCAAATCCAAGTTCAATTGTTTATTTTTGGACTTCCCTTAATGCACAGGAAAAAGAATCCTTGGTAAACGTTTGTGGTTACCTCCTTAATGCATTAATAACCATAATCAGTAATTCCATGTTTTCATTTGCTTTTTTTGAACCACTCAGATAAGAAGCAATTACTTAATAATTCCACCTAATTCTTGAATCTCCTAATTATCAGTTTTGATAATTGTATCATTCTGTTTGTAAATTTACTTTGAATATCATCCGGTGTTCAACCCCTTTGTACCTCATACTCCTGTCATTCTGGGAAACCGTCTGCATCCCTGGCTTATGAATCATTGTCCTGGGCACTGGGACAGGAGAAAGGAGCTGCTTAACTCTACTCTGAGTCAATGCAGATTTGCACTGAAATGGGCATTTGGAAGGCTGAAAGGAAGGAGGAGGAGCCTCCTGTGATGCTGCTTCCCATATTTTTCATAGTAAAATTATGATATAATTGTGTCATAATCATAACATATTTTATGCAAGCCGGGTCATGTTGAGGTAGCATCACAAAGGTTATGATTTACTGAATATGATTATCCTCTTTGTACACATGTATCTGTGATGGGTTGGATCACAGAGACCCCCTTGGGGACTGCCACCTGATGTGTTGAGACTACCTCTGAGCCTGTTTTCCCTGTGTAGCTCGGGATTTCAGAACCCTGCCTTGTCTGAGCCAGACACTCTACAAACCCAGACCCAGGTCTGAACCACATCCCTGAAAAGCTGCAGGCTTAACTGAAAACAGCTTAAGAAGTGTTCCTGTCTCCAACATTCAGATGCCCAGCTCCCAGTGGGGTCCAAACCCCAAATAAATCCGTTTTACCCTGTATAAAGCTTGTACAGCGTAAACTCATAAATTGTTTGCCCTCTATAACACTGATAGAGAGGTATGCACAGCTGTTTGCCTGCCCCCCTCCCCAGGTATTAATACATACTCTGGGTTAATTAATAAGTAAAAAGTGATTTTATTAAATACAAAACATAGGATTTAAGTGGTTCCAAGTAATAACAGACAGAACAAAGTGAATTACCAAGCAAAATAAAATAAAACATGCACGTCTATGCCTAATACAGTAAGAAAGTGATTACAGATGAAATCTCACTCTCGAAGATGTTCCAGTAAGCTTCTTTTACAGACTAGCCTCCTTCTAGTCTGGGTCTAGCAATCACTCTCACCCCTGTGGTTACTTTGTCCTTTGTTCCAGTCTCTTTCAGGTAACCTTTGGGGGCGGAGAGGCTATCTCTTGAGCCAGCTGAAGACAAAATGGAGGGGTCTCCCAGGGGCTTAAATAGACTTTCTCTTGTGAGTGGAGACCTCCTCCACTCTCCTATCCGGAATTCAGCTCCAAGATGGAGTTTTGGAGTCACCTGGGCAAGTCACATGTCTATGCATGACTGAATTCCTTACCAGCCAGGCCACATTCCTGGGAAAGCCCAGATGTGGATTGGTGTCTCCAAGTTCATTGCTGGCTTAAGTGTTTCTTGATTGGGCACTTACTGAGAATAGTCTTTTCTCAGGAAGCTGACCAACTGTTTCACTGAGGCTACTTAAAATTAAACAAGTACACAGTCAATATTCATAACTTCAAATAAAAAATTACACATGCATACAAATAGGATGAATAGATTCAGTAGATCATAATGACAGGTTTCAGAGTAGCAGCCGTGTTAGTCTGTATTCGCAAAAAAGAAAAGGAGTACTTGTGGCACCTTAGAGACTAACCAATTTATTTGAGCATAAGCCTTCGTGAGCTACAGCATCCAATGAAGTGAGCTGTAGCTCACAAAAGCTTATGCTCGAATAAATTGGTTAGTCTCTAAGGTGCCACAAGTACTCCTTTTCTTTTTAATAGATCATAACCTAACCCAACATGGCAGTGCCCAGCAATCTCTAGAAGCAGGGACATGTGCAGGAATTTAAATTTTACTGCTTTGGGGTGGGGCACATTGGCGAGGGATGTGAAACTCCTCTGGGGAGGGGGAGAGCAAACTGCTCCAGCAATGGGGCCTGGCGAGGGGCACAAAACTCCGCAGGCTCCTGGGCTGTGGCAGGGAGAGTGCGAGAGCTCCTCTCTCCTGGGGCTGTGCCAGGGACAGCGAACTTTCCCAGCCCCGGGGCCGCAGTGGGCAGAGGGAACTCCTCTGGCTCCTGGGCTGCAAAGGGGGGATTGAACCTGGCTCATCCAGGTCCAGGCTGAGCTCTCTAACCCAGAAGAGCTACACGGTGGGCACCACCTTTGCCTCCGCCGGCCACTGGGTGTGGGGTGAGGAGACTCCGAACTTGTTCTCACAAGGAACAGCTGAGGCACCAGGGCCACCTGGCTCCAGGAGAAGGGTTCCTGGCTTGTCATCACAAAATGTGGTGTGCATCCCATTCTTAGGTGCCTTCCTCTCCCTGCTCATTGCACACTCAGCCTGAGCATCACAACGCCTCAGGCCCTGATATCCACCCCGCCCACACCACGCTCCGCAGCCCCCACCCCTGGCCTGCCCCGCCCCACACAGCTACGCCTCCTCCCAACCCCATCCTGCCCACACCACGCTCCACAGCCCCCACCCTGGCCTGCCTATGCCAGCTATGCCTCCTCCCCACCCTGCCTGCCCTACACTCCACAGCCCCCACCCCTGGCCTGCCCATGCCAGCTATGCCTCCTCGTCTCCCCGCCCACCCCACTCTCCGCAGCCCCCACCCCTGGCCTGTCCACGCCAGCTACGCCTCCTCCCCTCCCCGCCCACCCCACTCTCCGCAGCCCCCACCCCTGGCCTGCCCATGCCAACTACGCCTCCTCCCCTACCCGCCCACCCCTCTCTCCGCAGCCCCCACCCCTGGCCTGCCCACACCAGCTATGCCTCCACCCCACCCTGCACGCCCCACACTCCACAGCCCCCACCCCTGGCCTGTCCACGCCAGCTACGCCTCCTCCCCTCCCCGCCCACCCCACTCTCCGCAGCCCCCACCCCTGGCCTACCCATGCCAGCTATGCCTCCTCCCCTCCCCGCCCACCCCACTCTCCGCAGCCCCCACCCCTGGCCTACCCATGCCAGCTATGCCTCCTCCCCACCCTGCCTGCCCTACACTCCACAGCCCCCACCCCTGGCCTGCCCATGCCAGCTATGCCTCCTCGTCTCCCCGCCCACCCCACTCTCCGCAGCCCCCACCCCTGGCCTGTCCACGCCAGCTACGCCTCCTCCCCTCCCCGCCCACCCCACTCTCCGCAGCCCCCACCCCTGGCCTGCCCACGCCAGCTACGCCTCCTCCCCTCCCCGCCCACCCCACTCTCCGCAGCCCCCACCCCTGGCCTGCCCACACCAGCTATGCCTCCACCCCACCCTGCACGCCCCACACTCCACAGCCCCCACCCCTGGCCTGTCCACGCCAGCTACGCCTCCTCCCCTCCCCGCCCACCCCACTCTCCGCAGCCCCCACCCCTGGCCTGCCCACGCCAGCTACGCCTCCTCCCCTCCCCGCCCACCCCACTCTCCGCAGCCCCCACCCCTGGCCTGCCCACGCCAGCTACGCCTCCTCCCCACCCTGCACGCCCCACACTCCACAGCCCCCACCCCTGGCCTGCCCACGCCAGCTACGCCTCCTCCCCTCCCCGCCCACCCCACTCTCCGCAGCCCCCACCCCTGGCCTGCCCACGCCAGCTACGCCTCCTCCCCACCCTGCACGCCCCACACTCCACAGCCCCCACCCCTGGCCTGTCCATGCCAGCTACGCCTCCTCCCCGCCCACCCCACTCTCCGCAGCCCCCACCCCTGGCCTACCCATGCCAGCTATGCCTCCACCCCACCCTGCACGCCCCACACTCCACAGCCCCCATCCCTGGCCTGCCCACACCTACTATGCCTCCACCACACCCCACCCCGCCTGCTCCACACTCCACAGCCCCCACCCCTGGCCTGCCCACACCAGCTACGCCTCTTCCCCTCCCCGCCCCAAACACCCCCCCAGCGAATCCTGCCTCCCCTTCCGCGGCCTGCGGCGCCGGGGCTGAGCTCCAGGGCGTGACACCGGCCCAGGCCGCTGCTGCCTCTGTGTGAGAGCCGGCCCCCCTCGGGCTCTGCCTGCCCCCCAGCCCCTGCCCCCTGAACCCCCTCCAACAGTCACTGCCCGGGGGGCAAGGGAGAGGAAAAGCCTGGTCCTGCCTCTGCCCGGTGCCCGCTGCTGGGGGGACGCGCTGCCCACAGGTCACTGGGGACTGGGGGTCTGCTAGGGGTCGGGGGGGTTCGGGACTCCTCATAGGTCAGGGGGGTGTCCGGGGGGTCCGCTAGTGGTCGGGGGAGCCCCCACAGGTCAGGGGGTCGGAGAGGGACTAGGAGTCGGGGGGGTCCGGGGGTCTGCTAGGGGTCTGCTAGGGGTTGGGAGGGTGTCCGGGGGCTCCGCTAGGAGTCAGGGGGGGTCCAGGGGGTCTGCTAGGTGTCTGCTAGGGGTCGGGGGGGATCCGGGAGTCTGCTGGGGTCCACTAGGGGTCGGGAGGGTCTGGGGGTCTGCTAGGTGTGGGGGGGGTCCGGGGGGTCCACTAGGGGTCGGGGGGTCCGGGGGTCTGCTAGGGGTCCGCTAGGGGTCGGAGGGGGTCCAGGGGTCCCCACAGCGGGTCCTTGGCCCTGCTCCGCCGTCAGCTCCGGGCAGGCGGCTGTGCAGCGTCTGTCTGCAGGGCCGACGGCTCGGAGCCGATATGGCCCTGCCCGGGTCACTGGCAGGCTGCTCCCGGCGACTGGTCTCGGAGGCTGGGGGTCACACGGCTCGCCCCTGTTTGGAAAGCATCCTGGGAGGAAGGGAGAGAAATGACCCTTTAATACTTCGAAAATGATCCAGTTTTGAAGAGCTCCAGCCTCCTTGGGCTGCGCATCTTATAGAGAGATCCCAGGGAGCCCCTCTCCTCTCTGTAGTCCAGTCAATCTCTGTTTCCGAGGGTACCCAGCCTGGTTCTTTGCCAGTCAATCACACTTATTTACTGACTTAAGTGCCAGCCTGGCAAATATTGACACACATGATGTGTGTGAGCATGAGTGGCCCCCTGCCCTTCACTCCCTGTAGATAACGGTGAGGATTTAAAACGGCCTTAGTTGATTTTGGGGTGCTGGGAGGGGCTGTGTCTGTGCTGTGTTACAGGACCATGTCCTTACATACCGGAGCCTATATAGGGTGACCAGATGTCCCGATTTGTTAGGGACAGTCCCACTATTTGGGGCTTTTTTCTTATATGGGAGCCTATTACCCCCCACCCCCTGTCCCGATTCTCACACTTTCTATCCCATCACCCTAAGCCCATAGCTAATGTTCTCGATCTGTATTCAGGTAGCTGAATAAATGCTCTGACTGGCAGCCGTGCTGGGCACCTGACGATAACCGTCATGTCTCAGGCTTGGCACGTTTCAAACTCAGGCCACTTATTGAGAGAACTGAGCGTGGCTCTAAGAACCGAACATTAGGTTGCTGTTTTTGAAAACTCAGGTCAAGCCTTTCACCAGTATGGCAGAGTCTAGAACGTCTGTCTGTAGGGGACAAACCCAGGAAGAAATGGGATATAAAATGGACTAAAAGCCCTTCTGAAACATCCTCAATTGCCTTCTCATCCTGCCAGGCTGCAAAATAACATCCACATTGTGCTACAGATCTGCCCATCCTTCCAAGGGACGGGGAAGAGAAATGGCTTCCCTGGAGCCCGTGACGTTTGAGGAGGTGGCTGAGTATTTCTCCAAGGAGGAATGGGCCCTGCTGGACCCCACTCAGACAGCCCTCTACAAGGACGTCATGCAGGAGAGTTATGAGATTGTGACCTGGCGGGGTAAGGATTCCTGTCCCCTCAGGTATTAGAAGTTGGGTGGTCTTCGAAGCAAAGGGGTCAGATTCTGTGCAGTTTTCTTAACTAGTCCCCCAGATTTCAGAGGGATCAGATCTTGTGTGCAAGAGACTGTCCCATCCACATCCCCTCCCATGTGACAGGCAATTCAGGCACATAAAAACCGAGGCTGGTTCCACCATTCTGTGGGTCTTCCGGCCCCTCAGCCATCTCAGCCATTGGACCAATGTCTTGTGACTTAGCTCTGCCTAAGTCCTCACTGGCCAGATTTTCAAATGTGCTTCATCTCCATTTGCACATCTTCTGTCTCTGCCAGCTGTGTTAGTGTGAAGCCCCAGATGTTCTCAGCTCTCTTTCACCAGCCCAGATGGGCATGGACCATAGTCACGGGACAGGATCCAGTTACCATTAGCGTCTCCAGGGACACCTCTTGTGCCCATGTGCTGAATTCTTGGAAGGAAGGTGGTCTTCCTGGTGTCCTTGCCTGGCCGTGACTGATCTCTGCGAAAGGGTTCCTTGCAGGGAGAGGGGCTCGGTGCTGAGTGAGGGTTCATGAAGTAGCCTGCTGAGACAACGAAGGCCTTACCTGCAACTGGAAGGCTTTCCTCTGTCTGCCTGTAACACAATAGTTATTGAATGCTGCGTCGAATCAGTTCCAAAATTCCAGGCAACATTCTAGGCAGCCATGGCCAGAACTCTATCCATCGTGGGGGGAAATGCAAAAATGGAAGTCAAGGAAAGGGGGATCAGATGCAGCCCCTGCCATCTGTTTAGCACAGCCACAGTTTCAGGCACCTCTTCGACTATCTATAGCTCATCCCATCCTGGCCCATCCTCCCAGGAGAGTTTGAGAGCAGAAACGCTTCAACAGGAGAGACTGAAGGAGACCCGCATCAGATTATCCCACAGACAGAGCGGCGGGCTTCCCACTGCCCAGGGGAATATCCTAACCACGGGACTAAAAGTTGGGAGGGAGTTCTCCCTCCTCCCTGTTGTATGGAAGTTTGTCTATAGCGATGCAGTCCGGTAGGTGAGCTCTGGGGACTCTTGCCAAATTGGGTCCCACAGGCAAGTCAGGCAGAGGCACGCCTGTCTTCCACATCTGTAATGGTGCTGGAACTCTGTCTAGAGTGGGGGTTCTGTGCCCCCCCTTACCCCATCTGCACTACCCACCCCCATGGGAGCAGGGCCACGGCTCCGGGAGGGGATAGGGGTAAGGGGGCCGAGGCTGGCGTAAAACCTGAGGGTGCTGCAGCACCCCCCATGCCCCTAGTTCCTGTGCCCATGCCCACCTGGAGACCTGGCGAGAGAGGCCCTGCATGTGCTCAGAGGTGCCGAGAGAATGTTTACTGCAAAAATTAGGTGCCGCTTGAGTTTCAGGGCCTACGGGGTTCGGCAGCCGCTGAGCAGGGATTTGGTTGAGCTCAGTGGGGCCCGATTATAGGACTTGGGCACCTAAATCCTTTTGTGAATCTAGCCCTGGGTCTCAGTTTCTCCATTCCCCATCTGTAAAATGGGTAGAATGGCCCCTCCCTACCTCACAAGGGAGGGGTAAGGATAAATACATTAAAGACTGTGAGCGGCTCAGACACTATGGTAATGGTGGAGGCCATGTCAGAACCAGTGGCCGCAGAACAGGGCCCTTATTTCAGTTGGAGACACCAAGTGCTGGTGTAATGAATAGTCTCTTTCCCTCCTGCGGCAGCAGCCGTGGCAATGGGTTACAAGAATTCCTAGTGCCAAAGTCTCCCTCTCTGCTGGGGCTCCCCATCGTCAATGCTCCAGTTTGCCCCATCCCTGCCGGAGCTGTTGCAGGTGCCCAGGACTGTGGAGGTCTGTGTGGAGGATGGCAAGCGAGTGTCATGCTTGGCTAATCTTTCTGCTCCTTGGCCTCTTGGCGGGGTAGAGTTTTTATTCAGCGAGTGCTGGTGTTCTGTGTTGCATAGTGTAGCTCAAATGGATGCAGAGGGGCAGTTCTGGTGTTTCTGAGATCCATGTCCAGTCCAGGGTGTGGCTGGCTACACGTGTGGGACTGGAGGCGTCCTGTGAGAATAGGAGCTGGAAAATCTAATGGAAGGTTTTTTTGCTGCTGTGTCTGTGGAATTATTTGTGTGGATGTCCAAGTCCCCCAACACCATGAGCCTGGTTCATCACCATGTCAGACAGCATCTCTGTCCATGGCTCTGGGACCCTTTGGGAAAGCAGTGACTCTGAAGAGAACCAAAAGGTCATGGTGGAAACATAGCTTCCAGTTCAATGCTGTAGCAAAGACGGCTAGTAATGATTCTAGGATAGATTAGCAGGGGAATAGGAAATAGGAATAACGAGGTGATATTACCTCTTTAAATGGGATTGGTTAGACCATTGATGGGTGCTGTGTCTAGTTCTGGTGTTCACACTGAAAAAAGGATGTTGTCAAATTAGCGCAGGTTTAGAAAAGAGCTATAAGAATGATTTGTCAACTGGAAAATCTGCTTTAGAGATTCATATTTTATAAGGGCTGAATGGACCGTTGGGATCATCTAGTCTGACCTCCTGTGTAACACAGGCCATAGGAGCTCCCCTGAATTACCCTGTTTAAAATAGAGCACATCTTTTAGCAAAAAAAACCAAAACAAAAACACAACCCAAATCTTGATTTTAAGAATTCCCTGTGATGGAGAATCCGCCATAACCCTTGCTAAGTCTTTCCCAATGGTCAGTTGTCCTCACTGTTCAAACTTTGCAACTTATGTCAAGTCTAAATTTGTCTAGCTTCAACTTCCAGCCATTGGATCTTGTTATACCTTTTTCTGCGAGACCAGAGAGCCCATTATTGTTACATTTCTGTTCCCCATGTAGCCATTCATAGATTGCGGTCAAGTCTCCCCTTCACCTTTTCTTTGATCAACGGGAGAGACTGAGCTCCTAGAGGCTTTCATTATAAGGCCTGTTTTCAATCCTTTTATCACACTCATGTTTCTTCTCTGAACTCCCCCCCCCCCAGAATTTTTCAACAGCCTTATTGAATTGCTGGCACCAGAAATGGACATTGTATTCCAGCAGTGGTTGTATGATTCTAAAGCACAGAGGTAATATGACCTCTCTACTGGTACTCGAGAGTCCCCTGTTTATGCCTCCAAGGTGTGCAGCAGCTACTCCGGCCTCAGTGTCACACACTGGAAGCTCCTGTTCGGCTGGTTATCCACCATAACCCTGACATCTTTTTTCAGAGATATTGCTTCCAAAGAGAGTCTCCCAGCCTATGAGGGTGGCCTGCATTCCTTGTTCCTAGATGTATCATTTTACATTTGGCCATATTGAAGCCCACAGTGTTTTCTTGCACCCATCTCACCAGGCAATCCAAAGGGTTCTGTATGAGTGACCTGTCCACTTCTTTAATTACCATTACACCAGTCTTTGTGTCATCTGTAATCTTATCATTGATGATTTTATGCTTTCTTCCACAGCACTGATAAAAATGTTAAATAGCTTAGGGCCAAGACTGGACCCCACTAGAAACAAACATGCTTGACAATGATTCCATTTACAGCTATGTTTTGAGATTTATCAGTTAGCCAGTTTTTATTTTTCTAAGCTGGGGGCAAGCAAACAATACGTGTTTTATTTTGGCTAAATATAAATGAAAACATCTAGGAACAAAGAATGTCGACCATACTTTCACAAGGACGGGATGGGGGTGGGGGGGACTCTGTCCTGGGAAGTGGTGACTCTGGAAAAAAAATGGGGAGTTGTTGTGGATAATCAGCTGAACATGAGCTCCAGTGTGATTTTTGTGTCCAATTGCTAATGCAATCCTTGGATGCATAAACGGGACTCTCAAGTAGGAGCAGAGAGAGTTATTTTACCTCTGGTTTTGGTGCTGGTGGAATACTGTGTCCTGTTCTGACGCCCATAATTGAAGAAGGAAGCTGATAAGCAGGAGAGGGTTCAGAGAAAAGCCACAAGAATTATTAAAGGATTAGAAAACCTGCCTTATAGTAAATGACTCCAGGAGCACAATCTATTTAGCATAACAAAGAGAAGGTTAAGGGGTAACTTGATCACAGTCTAATAAATACCTAGGTGGGGAACAAATATTTAGCAATGGGCTCTTTATCTACCAGAGAAAGGAATAACAAGAAGCAGTGGGCTTAAATTGCAGCAAGGGAGGTTTAGGTTGAACACTAGGAAAAACTTCCTGACTGTCAGGGTGGTGAAGCCCTGGAACAAGTTGCACAGGGAGTTTGTGGAGTCTCCGTCATTGGAGGTTTTTAAGAGCAGGTCACACAAGGGATGATCTAGAATCTAGACTGAAGAAAATACTTAGTCCTGCCATGAGTGCAGGGGACCAGGCTAGATGAGCTCTCGAGGTCCCTTCCAGTCCCATGATTCTATTATTTCAATGCCTGGAAGTTGAAGCTAGAAAGATTTAGACTGGAAATAAGGAATACATTTTTAACAGTGTGTAATTAATCTTTGGAACAATTTACCAAGGGTCAGGGTGGGTTCTCCATCTCTGACCATTTTAAAATCAAGATTCAATGTTTTCTTAAGGATCTCTTCTAGGAATTATTTGGGGGAAGTTCTTTTAATGGCTTGTGTTACACAGGTGATCAGACTAGGTGATTACAATGGTCCCTTGTGGCCTTTGACTTTCACTTGTTCTTTTTTGTAATGTCTGTGTAGCACCTTGTGGACAATTTGCCTCATAATAACTCCAAAACAGAGACATTAATGAAACCGTGATCCAGAAATATGGGGCCTATTTTTGCCTTTTCTTTCCTCTGTGTGATGGGTTATATCCTCCCATTATGCTAATCTTTGCAACATTGAAAGAATTGGGCATGTTTAGTCTAGAGAAGAGAAGGCTCCAGGGACACATGATACCAGTCTTCAACTATTTAGAAGGCTGTTGTAAAGAGGATGGTAATCCATTGTTTTTCATGTCCACCAAGGGCAGGACAGGAAGGAATCAACTTAGTCCGCTGCAAGGGAGATTTCAGTTAGATATCAGGAAAAAACTATCTAGACTCTAAGAATAGTTCAGCACTGGGAAAGCCAAGCAGGGAAGTTGTGGAATCCCCGTCATTGGAGGGCTGTAAGAAGAGGCTGAAAAAACTCTTGGCAGGGATGGTTTAGGTTTACTTAATCTTGCCTCAGCCCAGGGGGAAGGGTTTGTTGATTTCTCTGGGTACGACTGCACTAAGACAGGCCTCTGACTCATGGTTAAGCTTAAGCCCCCCTTCCCTGCACACACACCTCACTCTGACATGGTTCAGCAAGCTCCCAGGACCCACAGCCTAGGACCCTGCTATGAAGGTAGGGCAAAGCCCTGTCATCTTGCAGCATATATGCAGCTCGAGATGGAGACCCAAGTGGGAAGGCTGCAGAGTGAAGTACATACACGTTAGCATGGCAACAAGACCCACGTCCGGTACTTGTAAGGCAGGTTTACAGTTCAGTGAGGATGTTCAAGCATGGGTCCCACAGACCTGTGTTTACAATGCAGCAGTGTAGACATACCCTTGAAGTCCCTTCCAATCTTGCATTTTTATGATTCTGTGGCTTACACCTAAGCTATTACTAATTTGTTCTAACTTTTACTAATGTTTTCTAATCAGTTCTTCTTTATTTGTCAAGATGAGGTTTCGAATTCCCCCATGTTGGATGCCACACATTTTGATATAGGATGTTTTACTCTCCAACCTTTAGAAATTCCGAGGACGGTTTACAGTGCGAGACTTAAGAAGCTCACTATGTTTACCTAAACAAAGAGACAGTAGAGTGGTGACTTGATAGCTTAAAAATACCTACAAGGGGAAGAGAAGAGGGCTTTTCAATCTAGGAAACAACATAGTTTGGGAGCTTAATGTAGTACAATCGTATTCCGTGGGCATGTTCATGATAGAAAGGTAAGGGAAGTGTCATTTGGTTCATAAAAATCTACAGAACCGTAAATTTCCATGGTGTCACTCTCTGCAGCTTGGGAGGGGAAACTGACTATCCCTCCAGGCTCCCACTTCCAGGTTCCTCCAGTTAGTGGAAATCTTGATAATACAGTGTCATAGGGAAAGGGTTGAGTTGGGTATCATTCAAAAGCCTTTTCTTCCATGAACATAACGGTACCAAACATGACAAACCTAGAACAATCATGTAGATACCTAATAGAGAAAATGTTTAAAAATCAACTTTTTTAATTTATATTTTAACACAGGGACACATTACTTACATAGAAAAAACCCTGATCGTTGGTAATCCTAGGGAAGTTAGCCTTGACATATGGGACTGAAAACCCTTGTTCATCAAAGTCATCACCATTGTCATTTCCATCTAGGCCGCCACTTCTAGACACGTGGTCACACTGATCCCTGTCTGCACTGCACTCGTACGTCTTTGTGCAAGGCAGGCTGCTGGCCAAACATCTGCAGGACGGAGAGCATCTGGTCTTTGCACGCGAGCATTCCATTAGCTGTAGGATTGATTCAGGAGCGTGAGGTATTTGGCTGGAGTGATCAGTCCATCCTTCAAGACCCATCCATGCCTGGTAGGGGAGGGGAGTTTTGGGTGTGCTTAATGTAGGAATAGCTGGTTGATTTTCTCTGGCCTGTGTGATGCAGGAGGTCAGGCTAAACGACCGTAATGGTCCTTTGGGCCATCGCATGTCTGATTCTAAGTCTTCAGCTTTGTAATTACCCGGATACCCAATTAGTCTTTTCCTTGGGCTTGGGTCCCAGTTACAACAAGCATCCCTCTTCAGTGAAGAACTGAAGCGTGGGCTTAACTTCCAGTAATGTCAATGGGGCTCAAGCCCTGAGCTAGAGTGCTTTGCGCAGGGGGGGCCCCTTGGAGATAATTCAGATGGGATTGGTGAGATTTGTCGGGCGGGGGGCGTCTCCCACATTGGAGCCCGGGGGAGTAGAGGTTGGAGAATAATTGCTCCTCCCGTAGAGTTTCCCTCTCTGGGTCTGTGGTTTGTGGAGCAGACTGGGGGAGTGAGGAGACCCAGAACCAGGCCTACAGTGTCTGCCCCTCTGTGGGAGCACAGTGGGTCTCCTGGGTGATGGGGAAGGGCCGATTTACCCTTCAGCCCCTACCTCTAGTCCATTGTGACCCCACGGAACTAGGCTCTTCCCTCTCTGTGCTGGACAGGGAACAGGTGTTTAATGATCTTCTTTTCAGGCCCTGGTTGGCGTTTCTTCTGTTTGTTTCTTCACCACTTGTACGGAGAAAGCACCTCAAGGCCCCAGTACAGGATCACAGCCCCGTTGAGGCAGGTGCTGCATGGAGAAATAGGGATAGTCTCCACCCCAAATTGCTCACACTCACAAGTAATAGCTTCCAGTTCTGGCTTGTGTTTTGGAGGGATATGGGGGAGGGGAATGGAGAGAGGAGTTAACTGGCAGTGACGGAGGCTTAGATGCAAACAAGATACCCGGAGAGGGTAGCAGCCCTGCTCAGCTCAGATCCCCAGGGGACTAAGTCAGGGCAACTCCCTAGGCAGAGTGGAGGAAGCCTTGCTCCAGACCAGCACGTCATGGGATCTTGTACCATTTATAGCCCAGTCCCTGCAGGGTGGGGCTGGGGAGAGGAAACACCTCTCTGGGTGGGCTGCTCAGACCCTGGATCTGGAATACTAACAGCCCTGACCGTAATGAACAAGATCAACACTTGATTTCTTGCCCCCCAGCAGGATTTCTAATTTCCAAACCAGATGTGATCTCCCGGCTGGAACGAGAGGAGGAGTCGTGGGTCCATGGTCTCCAGGGTTATGAGGAAAGGAGGATCCCAGGAGACATCCACAGGGGTGAGGAATCAGTGAAACTGGCTCCGCTTTTATATTCTCATGGCAGGCATCCTTAATGGGTTTTCACCAAAGATATCTGACCGCAAAAACCCCTCCTCTCATCCACATACGGAGGAGATGGGGAGGCAAAATCGCTCTCTTCCTCTCCCTCCTCTGGGGAAGGTTTGGAGGGGATTTATCCCTGATTGATCTATGAATTTATTTATCTACCCAGCGGTTATTCTGGTTTCTTCTGCCTTGTCTCACCCAGGCCAGGTTTGCCCCAGCAAGTGACACATCCTCACGGGAGACATCAGTCATGGTTTCCCAGTCACCTGGCAGTCGCTCGCTTTTTCTCTGACTCTCTCGATGGGATGTGAAGGCAGAATCAATCCCATCCTTTCTGTCCAGTGGGGAAGGGGTTTTGAGGGGGAACCATTACTAGAGTTTGTACCTTGCTTACCCTTTCCCCCGGCACGGGGACTGACTCCTGTCTGGGTTCTCTCTCTGTCCCAGCAGGTGATGGGATGGTGAGTGAGAACGAGGAGGAGAATCCTCAGCTGGAAGATCCTGATCCAGAGGAACCACACAGGACAGTACGGGGAACATCTGAAGGGGGCATCTCCCCAAACCCTGAGGAGGGAGAAAACCGTGAGAGGCCGCGTGGGCCAGAGAGGCAGCAGGGAATCCAGTCAGCAGAGAGATGGGATAAATCCACTCACAGGAGCAAAGGGGTTAGGAAAATCAAAGAAACTGTCCAGGCGCGGATCCCCGCTGGAGACAGACCCTACAAGTGCAGTGCCTGTGGGAAAAGCTTTCACTGGAGATCAGTCCTTATTACTCACCAGAGAATCCACGCTGGCGAGAAGCCCTATAAATGCAGTGACTGTGGGAAAAGCTTCAGGGACAGCTCAGCCCTCACTAAACCCCAGAGAACCCACATGGGGGAGAGACCCTACAAATGCAATGAGTGTGGGATAAGCTTCAGTCACCACTCAGCCCTTGTTACTCACCAGAGAATCCACACAGGAGAGAGACCCTACACGTGTGATGACTGTGGGAAAAGCTTCTGCTGGAGATCATCCCATATCACTCACCAGAGAATCCACACAGGAGAAAAACCTTACAGTTGCCCTGACTGTGAGAAAAGCTTCAGACAGCATGCAAACCTTCTTAAACATTACAGAATCCACACAGGAGAGAAGCCCTGTAAATGCCCCGACTGTGGGAAAAGCTTCACTCAGAGCTCCTGTCTTACTGAACACCAGAGAATGCACACAGGAGAGAAATCCTGCGGATGCCCCAACTGTGGGAAATGCTTCTGTAACAGCTCAACCCTCATTAACTATCAGAGAATCCACTCAGGAAAGAGGCCCTATAAATGCCCCGATTGTGGTAAAAGCTTCACTCAGAGCTCCCGCCTTACTGAACATCAGAGAATGCACACAGGAGAGAGACCCTATAGTTGTCCCGACTGTGGGAAACACTTCTTTGTCAGCTCAACCCTCATTCACCATCAGAGAATCCACACTGGAGAGCGACCCCATAAGTGTCCCGAGTGTGGGAAAAGCTTTGTTCGGCAATCACAACTGGTTATACACCAGAGAATCCACACAGGAGAGAAGCCCTATAAATGCAATGATTGTGGGAAAAACTTCAGTGACAGATCAGATCTCACTAAGCACCAGAGAAAACACACCGGAGAAAAGCCCTTCAAGTGCCCCGATTGTGGGAAAAGCTACTGTTTCTAATCAGACCTCACTAAACATCAGAGAATCCACACAGGAGAGAAACCCTTCAATTGCCCCAAATGTGGGAAAAGCTTCGGTCGGAGATCTGTCCTTATTATACACCAGAGAATCCACACAGGGGAGAGACCTTATGTATGCCCCGAGTGTCGAAAAAGCTTCAGTGACAGATCAGACCTCACTAAGCATTGGAAAAAACACACAGAAGAAAAGCCCTACAAATGCCTTGAGTGTGAGAAAAGCTTTGATTGGCACTCAAATCTTATTATGCACCAGAGAATCCACACAGGGGAGAAACCCTACAATTGCCTGGACTGTGGGAAAAGCTTCAGTCACAGTTCAACCCTCCCTATGCACCAGAGGATCCACACGGACAAGAAGCCCTACGAATGCCCTGGGTGTGGGAAAAACTTCAGGGATCAACTCAGCCTTTATTAGGCATCAGAGAATCCACTTGGAAGAGGAACGCTAGAAATGCCCGTGTCTCCGTATGGACCACGTGAATAACACCTGTGCCAATTCCCAGGAATCGCAGAGGTCAGGCCAGGCTGGAGTGGTGATGTAATTAGGACGTGCCATAGTTATTAAAGCAGAGAATGAAATTGCCTTCCTGGACTAGAGCTGTGCAGAGCAAGAGGCTGAGATAAGATATCCACCTTGTGACTGGATTTGATGATTACTTCTCAAGAAGCTCTGGATATCCTCTGTTCAGTTCCTACATTTAAGTTAATTACCAACAACTGGTCGATTCATTCTCTAATTTAGGGGTGTTCTTGGATTCCTTGCTGACACTAAGATCCCCAACATCCACAAGTAACAGTTTCTATCATCTCCGGTTGGCTAGGAGATGTCTTAGTGGATGAAGACCTGGCCTTCTTCAGTCACACCTTTGTCACTGCATGGCTGGACTACAACAAGGTGATATACCTGGGCATGAACTCATCAGCGCTTAGGAAATTCCAGCTAGCACAGAACACTGCAGCACATCTTCTACCACGGACACATCAGGCCATAGAACATCAAATCAAGTTCAAGATCTCAGTCCTTATCTCCGTGTCCAGGGCCCTGGATAAATAAAACACCATCTACAGCTCTGGGATAAAAACCACGGTCAACTTCTTTCCTCCTTTTGCATAATGGAACTTTCTACGATAAGGGTAAAGCTTGTGTGTGCATGAAACAGAACTTTCTTGGGAGACAGTCCGAGACTGTGGAATGGACTATTCCCCAGGAACTAAGGACCATCACAAACCTCCCCACCTTCTGCTCCCAACACAAGCCACATTTTTGTGACCCTGCCTTCTCTAACACAAATACATAGCATCACTTATATTAAATAAGTCACTGCATTTTTTTAATTTATTAAATATTTTCAATCTTTTTTTCCTATAACAAACAGAAGGAATTCCAGGTGCCAAAATTCAGAACAAGTTTAAAAGTACCGTATGTCAGAAAAGAAAAACGACCAAGACGTTTACGCGTTGTTTGGACTCCCATGTATTAATCACAGTATTCCCAGCACGCTAGTTTTTATGGCGCATATAAAAATAAATAAATAAAAATTAAAGAAATCAAAATCAAAGAGGAAAAAGGCTGTGGGGGTTGTGGAGAGGAAGAGAAGAAGGGATGGGAAGGAAGAGGGTGATTTATTTCCTATCTTTCATCCAGATTTCCTGCAGGGATCATTAGTCCACAACTTCTAGTAATCTGTCTCAAAGAGAATCAAATTTTCCTGGGGTTCGCTATGTATTGTATGTCATCCTTTCCTTTGCAATCAGATCCGCCAAGCAGCTATACTGGCCTCTATGCCCTGAGGGGGGATTTACTTTTCCAGTGTAGCAAAATGTGATGTCTCAAAACCCATTCCCTTTGGTATAGCCTCCATTTGCTGGATATATGTTCCCTTCTGCAGGTGTCTGCTTTAAGGCTGAGTGAAGCCTCTAGAATCTTGCTAATTCTGGTTTTAATATCATCGCAGAAGCTTGAAACAACAGGATGTGACAAAATTATGTGCACACATTGCTCCTGCACCCCACACCTCCAACACAGATCATCGGGGAGAGCTTTAATTTTGTAAATTCTTTGGGGTGGCCGATTCCACGTAAAGATGATTTTTTTTGTTTGTTTATTGAATGGCATGGAATTGGAGATCTAGGATCACTTCTTTCATATTTTGTATTGCTCAATTCCATGATGGGAGTGAGATTTTTTTTGGCAATTCTTCGTTCCATTTTTGCCTTATTGCATGTTAACTTTTGGTGGGTCATTAGGAAGTCAAACGTCATCGCTGCCAATCTGGTGAAATGGTACAACTCTCTACAAAATGTAAGATGTTTGGGAGCTTTGGGCAGAACAAGTGCACCTGGGCTGAATTCGAAGGCGAGGAAGTGAGTAATTTGAATTTGTTGCAGTAGGGATAGCAGGCAGCCTGGGCTTGTTCCTCTCAGTAATGAGAACGGTTCTGAAATATAGCTCGTGGTGATCACACGGCAGGAGGGATTAGTGTAGAACAGTTTAATTCAATTAACAAAGTGGTCGCTGAATTTCTTTCTCTTAAGGACCATAAAGATATAATCGCAGGCAACCCTACTTCTTAATGCTACCAAAAGTTTCTTTGAGTGCTGCAATATTATATTGTGTTGACGAGATACAGAAGGTTGTAATTAGCTAGTTATGTAAATACATTGAAGCTAATTTCCAGGAATGTCAATATACCTGATCAACTGAGTATGGAACAAAAGCAATAATAATAAGAGATTATATTTAAAAGTTAATCTGCTGCTTTATATACTGGTGACATGGACAGATAAGCTCACAGTTACTGGGCTAAAGATAGAATCCAGTTTGTGTAACTCAAATTGAAGTCTGATGGAATCCCTGAAGTCAGGTGTCTACACAGCTAAGTTTGTCGGGTGTGTGTTTCCCACTGTAACTAGATCAGGATAACCACAGTGAAAGAGTACACACAGCTCCGCCCTTTTTCAAAAAAGGGAAGAAGGAGGATCCTGGGAACTACAGGCCAGTCAGCCTCACCTCAGTCCCTGGAAAAATCATGGAGCAGGTCCTCAAGGAATCAATTCTGAAGCACTTAGAGGAGAGGAAAGTGATCAGGAACAGTCAGCATGGATTCACCAAGGGCAAGTCATGCCTGACTAATCTAATTGCCTTCTATGACGAGATAACTGGCTCTGTGGATGAGGGGAAAGCGGTGGACGTGTTGTTCCTTGACTTCAGCAAAGCTTTTGACACGGTCTCCCACAGTATTCTTGCCAGCAAGTTAAAGAAGTATTGGCTGGATGAATGGACTATAAGGTAAATAGAAAGCTGGCTAGATTGTTGGGCTCAACTGGTAGTGATCAATGGCTCCATGTCTAGCTGGCAGTCGGTATCAAGTGGAGTGCCCCAAGGGTCAGTCCTGGGGCTGGTTTTGTTCAATATCTTCATAAATGATATGGAGGATGGTGTGGATTGCACCCTCAGCAAGTTTGCAGATGACACTAAACTGGGAGGAGGGGCAGATACGCTGGAGGGTAGGGATAGGATTCAGAGGGACCTAGACAAATTGGAGGATTGGGCCAAAAGAAATCTGATGAGGTTCAACAAGGACAAGTGCAGAATCCTGCACTTAGGACAGAAGAATCCAATGCACCGCTACAGACTAGGGACCGAATGGCTCGGCAGCAGTTCTGCAGAAAAGGACCTAGGGGTTACAGTGGACAAGAAGCTGGATATGAGTCAACAGTGTGCCCTTGTTGCCAAGAAGGCCAATGGCATTTTCGGATGTATAAGTAGGGGCATAGCGAGCAGATCGAGGGACGTGATCGTTCCCCTCTATTCAACACTGGTGAGGCCTCATCCGGAGTACTGTGTCCAGTTTTGGGTCCCACACTACAAGAAGGATGTGGAAAAATTGGAAAGAGTCCAGCGGAGGGCAACAAAAATGATTAGGGGACTGGAACACATGAGTTATGAGGAGAGGCTGAGGGAACTGGGGACGTTTAGTCTACGGAAGAGAAGAATGAGGGGGGATTTGATAGCTGCTTTCAGCTACCTGAAAGGGGGTTCCAAAGAGGATGGCTCTAGACTGTTCTCAGTGGTAGCAGATGACAGAACAAGGAGTAATGGTCTCAAGTTGCAGTGGGGGAGATTTAGGTTGGATGTTAGGAAAAACTTTTTCACTAGGAGGGTGGTGAAACACTGGAATGTGTTACCTAGGGAGGTGGTGGAATCTCCTTCCTTAGAAGTTTTTAAGGTCAGGCTTGACAAAGCCCTGGCTGGGATGATTTAATTGGGGATTGGTCCTGCTTTGAGCAGGGGGTTGGACTAGATGACCTCCTGAGGTCCCTTACAACCCTGGTATTCTATGATTCTATGAAAATAACCACACGAAAATCTGGTTGGATCACCTGCAGGGAGGTGTCTCTGCCTGGCTGGATTATGCTCCTAGTGCATCATGGGTTCCCTCTTGGAATTCTGGGGCATGGGGTCAAACTAGCAAATGCCCACAATTCTTCGCCCGACATCCCATAACTCATCTGTTATTGTTGTTTTTTTTGTTTTTAACTTGTTTTTGTTTTTGCAGATCAGCACAATTTTCAAACTGCTCTCAGGCAGCAGGGAGAAAACATCACTGAGCTGCGCTATCCTGCCATTCATTCAAATGAGGTGCTCCTTATGTAATGGCAGCCGGCTGGTGATATAGCCAGACGAGGAGTGGAGCTCTTTGCCTCCAGTGTCCTTTCCTGCATGTCCTGTCCTTTGTCCGTGAGCTCCCTTGCGAGCTTGCCGAAAGGAAACCGCCCTCCATGCTTGATGCCTTGGTCCTCTGGTGGGATGCAGTTAAAAGACCAGCGTGCATGTTCTCCCTTCTCTCTCACTTCCACAGGAGATTTGCCAGGTGTTAATGACAGATAAGGACCCTGCTGTTGCAGGTGCGATGGGGAAACAGCATCATCTCAACGCTCGACTCCGTGCCAACAAGGATCAAATGTTGCTTTTTTCTTAAATTTGGAATGCCACTCCCATGTGCTCTTCCCAGTCTGAGCTGAGCTTGGAGATGCCATGGTTTCCAGCTTGCTGCCCCTGCCTGCAATGATGCCTGCCGAAATAATTGCTGAGTGGCGGGAAAATGTCTTACTGTGGAAGAAGAAATAAGGCAGCCCGCCCCAGAAACCTTTGGCAGAGGATTACAGATTACCTCCAGGAAAGTTTCCTCAAGCTCTCTGGAGGATTCACGGGACATCCCCATGCGCATAAACAAACTGTTTTGTGCCTGTGCCAGGGAATGAGAAGTGGACAACCAGTAGAGGTAGAGGGGTTATTTCACTATCACTTGTAACACAAATAAAGAATAGTAAATGAGAAGATGTGTCCCTGCAATAGCAATGCAAACTGCACATTTACCAGAGGTGCCTTCCCCGGCACCAGGCTGGCTCGCCCGTGCTGGAGTGTTGGGGCTGCCTGGACTGCTCCGGGGTTAAAAACAGCTCCGGGCTCACCGTGACTGGATTCCCTGGTCGCCTGCCCCCATTCTCCTCCTCCTCCTCCTCTTCCACACAGTTGACCATGGCCCGTGACTGTGATGTGTCCACGGGGCCCTTGGTGGTGGAGGTGGG